>NC_051323.1:14454726-14755919 GCF_015220235.1 Choloepus didactylus | reverse complement strand
ATTACCAATAGAGAAATACATTATTGGAGAGTGACTACTATAAGTGATGTTTCAGAATTGTATTCTGTATTTTCTTCTCGAATCAGGTGTATGACGCAAGGTCATCAGGAAACTGACCTTGCCCATCAGCATAAATGGGGATAAAGTTTGAGAAGGAAGCTTGGCCTCATTTTATCTGCATGAAAACAGAAATCCAAAGCTCTGCAATGGCTTGTACAAGCTGAGAGCAGATTAATAAGCAGAGTTCATATCAAAGAACACTTTTCAAAACAGTCATTCTTTGGAGGAAGGAAGTTATAGAAGGGGAAATAAGGAGAAAGAAGTTACACCTAATGACCGAGCTCAATAGATTAGATTCTACTTTTACTTGGACTCTGTAACTTCCATCTATTTGTGTTAGGATGCCATTTATCTGGCCTAGAGACTGAACTAAAATTAAGTTTTATTAAATGGAATTAGAAAATTTGGAGAATTATGTAGCGTGGATTCATTTGATCTGGTAAATATTGCCTTGCCTTTTCCTTCCCAACTCGGTCCTTTGTCAGTGATACAAGAGAGGAGACACAAAAAGTGGGGCACTTGGTAATTTGGCTGCCTTGTCCTTTCCCAGAGTGTGGAAAAGGTAGAAGTCCTGGAGCAGTGCACTCTATGTAATTTGGGCTTCTGTTAATGCCTCCCTCCTGCTTTCTTGATGACAGTCACAAGACATTTTCAACAATTTGCAAACAATAGATCAATATGTGTTTATTAAGACTTTGAGCAATTTAGACTATGATTAAAGCATGACCTACTATGTATGAAAGCTTGGTGGAATTTTTAGCTGTCTGATTTGAAAGATTAATATTACATAAATAATGTTCTGCTTGTGCACCTACTACATGATATTTATATTACATAGGTTTTCTTGATCCTTTCTCTTTTAAATGGCATTTTAGTTTCTCACCATGGGGAATATTATGAGGAACTATCATTATCCTAAAATGTATGTCGACACCAGAGTTTCAGAAGACTAACTCTGTTGAAATTATTAAACAAAAAAAAAATGGGCAAAGTAATCATCATTAAGATTTTCCATTTCTCCACCACCTCTCCACGAGGAACTGGTTTTAGTTTAGAAGCCCTCCAGCGTGAATTAACAGCTTTGAATGACACAAAAAGAAATATACTGTGTCAAAACACCTGTAACACTAGGACTAAATATAGGAGGATGGATCAAAATACCTCCTAATATATTGCAGTATGGACTTCTAATTAATAATTACAGTCATTTTCATTCCACAATAACTTGAAACAATGAGCCATATTAATGACTTTTAAGGGATATGAAATTGTCATGCTTTCTGGAGAGAATAATACAAAAGCCTATTGCATTTTTGTTAAAAGTAGCAATCTTTATGCACACTATGTATCATTTAGTTGGTGAATTATCCAGCTACTTAAATTATATTCCAACTGAAATAAAAGAATCAATGCTCCTGTAAACACAGTGCAATACAAGCTGTTTATTTATGGAAATAATTCCCAGTAACTACTATTTTACTTTTACTTATATTTCTCTGAGGTGGGTTGAGAGATAATTAAAGATTTTAAATTAGTTTGGTACCCTTAAAAACGCTTTCAGTTTTTAAAATCCAAATTGGAATTACTACTATAAAATCTTGATTTTTATGTTTTGGTACTAAAAATACTTTTTTATGTATCAAATTGGTGCTAATAATTGACCTTGTATTTGATGAAAAATAACCATGTTCACATATATAACTGTGCTGCTGGTGCAGAAATAAATATTAGACATTTGAAGATATTTATCTCTAGCATGGAAACCCATGGTTTAATGCAGGAAATAAAAGAAGAAGGAATCTAGGAAAGTTCTGTTTCAAAATAGAAAAATGCAACAATTTTATGCATCTCTCCAAGATTTAGAACGATATTAGACCCACACCTAATGTATGCAAAAATGACGGTAAGTATTAGTTTCTCAGTTCAGATACAAACAAACAAAACCCCATGCCTTTGGTAATTAAAAGAAATTGTTTCTGTACATGAGGGAGAGAAAACTTTTGACTAG
The DNA here is from genome assembly GCF_015220235.1 of Choloepus didactylus. Taxonomy (NCBI): domain Eukaryota; kingdom Metazoa; phylum Chordata; class Mammalia; order Pilosa; family Megalonychidae; genus Choloepus; species Choloepus didactylus. The sequence goes on along the minus strand of NC_051323.1, from coordinate 14,753,851 downwards.
ATTCCTAATTCCACTTTTTGGTAGTTTTGTAATGCACTGACTAAACAAGATTAGTTATCGCAATAGAAAATAGTAGTTTCTGGTTGATACCTTTGGCATTGGTGTGTAGGCTCTCCCAGTCTGGCTTGTGACTCTTCCCTTTTATTTTTCTTGCCTTTCTCCTTCTTACATGGCACCCTAAATGTTTTGGGTTCTCTTCTGAAAACCCCTATAGGTAGTTAAAGCAGCAACATGGGAGTGTGGAGGTGTGTGTTTTGGGGTGTGTGGGGGTAGAGGTTGGTGTAGACAAATACAAGGTCCCTCTCCTGAAATGGTCTGGGAATGGCACACTTTTCCATAGAATAATGGAGTAATAAAGGACAGGGACTCTTGCACCCTGCTGACATTCTGTCTGCAACTTTTCCCCAATAAACCTTATTCTATGTCCAATCTATATGTTGTTAAGTGTGTGTGTGTGTGTGTGTGTGTGTGTATGTCAATATTCCTTGCATATCAGTATAGCAATAAATATAGACATGAAAATCCCTAATTTGTTTTAATGTTAAGAAACAGCATATATAACCTTACATACATCAGTAAAGAGGATTGTTTTAAAATGATAAGGAGTGACTCATGATAAGAGCTGTAGAAATATATTTCCTTCTCCTATTAGCATTCAACTTTTAAAATGTGAAACCCTTTGTTATTTATTTTCTACAATTTGTCTTCATGTTCATATACTATTCTGAAGGCATTCTACCCAGGGAACATAATTATTTGATTGGCAATGGCCAGGATTGGTCGCCATTCCTAAAAAAACATCATTTATAACGTATGTTTCTTCACTATTCCTTTAGCCAGAATAGTTGAGAAACGAAGCATTGTGGGTCACCAGAACAGCTGAACGGAGAGAGCATTATAAAGTGGTGATACCAGACAAAGGCGGTGAATTCTCTGCCCGATGGCCCAAATTAACCAATTCCCGAGACATTGGGGTTCCAAAGAGAGAGTTTATTGCTAGGCACAAAGTGGAGAGCAGATGGTCTGGTGGCCCCAAAAATCTGTTTCCTTGATTCTAGGGGATTGAAAGTTTTTATGGATTGTAAGAAAGGGAGATGAAGTCATTACAATATCAAATAGCAAGTCTAGATCAGAAAGGAAAGGAGACAAGAGTTATCATTTCAATAGCAAATGTAAGCTGAAAGGAGAGGAGCCCAGAGATGGAGTTATTTCAATAGCAAAGTATAAATTGAAACAATTTACAAATGTAAAGGACTGAAACTGGGGCTGAATCAGTTAATGGCTAACAAGTTCCTTCATTAGCATTAGGACATTTGCCCTTACAAATTTCTAAATTAAAATATATATATATATATATATATATATATATAAGCAAAGTCAAAAGATAAGGCCTTTTACTATCTCTCAGGGATTAGAGCAACTGGATCACTAGATAGAGATTTCAGTTATTTCATCTCTGTCTACTCTAGTATACCAGAAAGAGTAAAGGGATATTTATATAATGATATTTATATAACGATATAATGAAGTCATGATCATTCCTTACACCCTAACTCCTCAGCTACAGTGGAATGTATGATGGACCAAAACTTTAAGAAATGTGTTTGATTTCCAAATTTATGTTAGTGGAGTCTCTTCTGATTACTGAGCCTCAGTCTTCTCATTTCTAAAATGGTGTGTAATAAAGAAGTGAGGGCAAAAGTCTATTTTGGCTTTTGGACTGTTGTTATAATGAATTTCAACAACTTTTAATTTAATAGTGTGCTTTTAAACATTGCCTAAGGCAGTCTAATCTTTGATAAATTAGCAGATGTGTCAGCATCTTACACAACCTTAGGATCATCATGTAAATTAATAACAAAATGATAAGTATAGAACTTGTGGGCAATAGACCAAGTTTTTGACATGACCATAAATGTCCTGGATTTTCCCCCTAGCACATTATTTCTAATACTTTCTATCAAATTTATTTTGGTATATCTGCCAGGCAGTTCCTTTATTCTTGGTGTCCTTCCCCATGGTTTCTCTTAACAATTCCCTTTTTGCAGTCTTTGATTTTCCTTCTTCAGTTACCCCTTACATCTTTGAATCATTTAAGATCTTAAGACTGAGAAAAAAGGTAACGATAGTTCTCATTTAAGCTTGGGTCATTTTTGCAACTACCCGTCTTTTCAATGAAGACCTTCCAATTATGGACATACCACTGCTGGTTTTCTGAGATTTTATGCTTCCCAAAGCTGAGAGACACTGGAGATAACCATACTGTGTTAAATGCATGTGTGTGTGTGGACACTGAGCACTATAACTGTGATATTATGTAGTCTTTACTATTGCCAGTTTTACAGATGATGGAACTGAGGCTCAGAGTGGTATATAATTTGTGAAAGGAAGCACAGCCTTTATAACTGAAGGGTTGAATGAGATTTTGTCATCACTAGAAATCAATAGCTATTTCCTTCCTCTGCTCACTACAGGTACAGTTTGTTCTTCATTCTTTTTAGATCTTCCAGTTGTGAGGTTAGATCTCTGATTTAAGGTCATTCTTCTTTTTTAATAAAAGCAGTTAGAGCTGTAAAAGTCCCTCTCAGCACTGCCTTTCCTGCATTCTGTATGTATTGGTATGTTGTGTTTTCATTTTCATTCACCTCAAGATACTTCCTAATTTCCCTTGTGATTTCTTTTTTGACCCATTGGTCATTTAGGAACTTGTTGTTTAATTTCCACATATTTGTGAATTTCCCAATATGCCTCTGTTGTTGATTTCTAGTTGCATGCCATCGTGGGCAGAGAAGATACATTTTATGGTTTCAATATTTTTAAATTTACTGATACTTGTTTTGTGACCTAACATACAGTATATCCTTGAGATTGACCCATTTGCATGAGGGAAGAAGGTATATTCTGCTGCTGTTGGGTGCCATATATATATATATATATATATATATATATATATATATATATATGCCTGTTAGGTTCATTTGGTTTATTGTATCATTCAAGTCTCTACTTCCTTATTGATCTTCTGTCTAGACATTCTATTCATTATTGAAAGTCGTGTATTGAGGTTTCCTATTATTAATGTAGAGCCATCTATTTCTCGCTTCAAATCTGTCAATATTTGCTTCACATATTTTGGAGCTCTGCCATTAGGTGCATATATATTTATAATTTTTATGTCTTCTTGCTGAATTGACCCCCTTTTCAGTATATAGTGACCTTCTTTGTCCTTCATAACAGTTTTTGACATTCAGCTTTTTTTAATCTGTTATTGGTATAGCTATCCCAGATCTCTATTGGTTACTGTTTGGCATATCTTTTATTTGTTTGTTTTTGTTGTTGTTGTTTTCTGTTCTTTCACTTTCAACCAACTTGTGTCTTTGGATTTAAGATGAGTCTCCTGTGCATATGGGGAGCAGGGCCAGGGACTCACCCTTGGAGCATTGCCTGGCTCCACACGGTGCCCAGGAGGGGACCGGGTTGGGGTGTGGGAGACGCCACAAGTCTCCCTCATGTTTTCTTGATTTGGCACTCTCTCAGTTATTGAAATGCTTTAACTATTTCTAGAGTTCTGAGGAAGATGAGTCTACCAATTTTTGCTAGTTGTTCAAAATTTCTGTGGGGAGACAGCACCCTGGAATGTCTTAATGCAGCCACTTTGGCACAGGTATTTTTCAAGGGTATTGAATTTTAACAACACTTCTTTCCCTGTGTGTAAACCAAATACAATAATATTACAGGCATGAATTTTTTGATATATTGAAAACTGAAATAAAATTATGCTTTAAGAATGGTCTAATACACATATCAGAAAAGAGTAACGATCTATAATCAATAATCTAAGCATCCCCCATAAGAAACTAGAGAAAGAAGAACAGTTTAAGCCTAACACTAACAGAAGAAAGGAAATAACAAAAATTAGAAATCAATAAAATTGAAAACAGGAAAATATAAAGAAAATCAATGAAACCAAAGCTAGGTCTTTGAAAAGAGCAATAAAACTGGTAAACCTCTAACCAGGCTAATCAAGAAAAAAAAAAGGAGGACACAAATTAGCAATATCAGAAATGAAAGTGGTAACATCACCAACTATCAAATGAACAACAGAAGAATATTAAGGGAATACTATGAACAGCTCTATGCTCACAAATTTGATAATTTAGATGAAATGGACCAATTCCTTGAAAGACACAAATTACCGAACCTCAAATAAGGAAAAATAGACATTCTGAATAGGCTTACACCTGTTAAAATTTGAATCAATTATCAATATACTTCCAAAAAAAGCTCCAGGCATGGATGGTTTCATTGGTGAATTCTACCAATATTTAAAGAAGAAATGATACCAATTCCCCACAATCTATTCCCGAAAACAGAATCAGAGGAAACACTTCCTAAATTGTTCCATGATGACAGCATTACCCGAACACCCAAACCAAATAAAAATATCCAAGAAGGAAAAGAAAACTACAGATCAATATCTCTCATGAATGTAGATGAAAAAATCCTTATTAAAACTTTAGCAAATCAAATCTAACAGTGTAAAAAGAACTTGTACACCACGGCCAAGTGGGATTTATTCTGGTATGTAAGACTGGTGCAACATATGAAAACCGACTACTCTAATCAACAGAATAAGGAAGAGAAATCACATGATTGTATCAGTTGAGACAGAGTGGTCTGAATAGAAGTATCTTAATTTCTGAACATTTACCTGTGGGCTATGTCATGAAAAATGTTTTCCAATTTTAAGCCTTGAAGCAAATGTGTATCTTTTAAAATTACGGCAGTTTGAAAATCGGTGATCATTTTTCAAAACAGTCTTGGCTCCACTGTGGTTGTATTCATACTTGATTAATGCTGGGCCTTTGTTCTGAAACTTTTCATTAAGCTTGTCAATTAAATGTTGTAACATGTTATAACTGGAAAATACTTTTTACTGAATTTGTGTAAGAGAAAATAGTTGATAATATGTCACCACCATTATATAAATCATTCATTCTGGTGCATTTAGGAAAATATATGGAAATACAAGTACTAATTACAATCTCTATAATTACATCAACCAAGGAGAAGCAGAGTATCTGATGTTGTCTCTATACAAACCCATCATACCAGGTTCTTAGGGAATTGTTGGAGCCAGATATCCCATGCCCCATCTTCAAAACCAAATAGAAAAGTGGTTACGCATTTGTTACTAAGGTAGCAAGAGTTGGCTCCAAGAAGTTGCTATGAGCAGGGTGACAGTTTTGGGAAAGGTGGCGTCTATACTAGAATATACAAAGGATTTTAAAGCATAGGTGCTGACTCCAAAACCAAAGCTTCTCAACAAGTTCTATAGACAATGGCAATAACACTCTGAACTCTGTCACATAAAATTAGATTGAAAACAAAAAGAAAAGAGAAAGAAGAGAAGGAAGAGGAGATAAAAGAAGAGGTGATGGAAGAAAAGAAAGAGAAGAAGTTGGAGAGGAGAAGAAGTAGTAGGAGGTGGAGGAGGAGGAGAAAGAAGACAAAGAAAGGATTGGATTGAGAGTAATTGCATGTATTTGCTCCTGTTGTGTTTATACTACAGATTCTGCCCTCATATTTATAGTTTACTTGATAAAACAGGAAAAAATCAATACAATTTAGTTTTACCCAATGCATGTCTGGTGACTATGCAATCTGTTTCAAGTTGCTCAGACATAATTTTGGAATAAGTCCAACCACACTATTCCACCATTTCCTGAAACATTTTACTCATATCCCGCCCCCCTTCCAGATCATTTTTTCCTCTTCTATTTCCCTATTCTATTTCTCTATTTCCCATTGTCCTCTTTTATACATATTTTCCTCACTTCTCTCTAGTATCCATGGAAAAGAAGCTTCCTACACTGAAGCAATTTGAATTCCTTTATTTTCGTTCTAGATAGTACATCCACAAACAATTGTGAACTGATACTGTTGTAAAATGTAGTGAAAATGGATTACTGTAGATATGAAATAAAAAGGGACATGCTCAATGGAAGCCCCCATTTTAAATTACTAGCTTTGTTAGACATAACATCACTCTGACAAATTGCTATAAAAGTTGATAATTCCATATTCTCTGTTTCTGTGTTTAGTTCTTCATGGACTGCCTGTGGACCACACTTCAGTAGTCCTTCTTTAGAGCCCATGACTGTTCTCTCTGGTTATCCCACCTCCAACACAGTTACCGCTGTCACCACAAATCCACTTTACACCTTACAACTGGGTCCTTTTTGGAAGCTTTCAAACATTCATAAGGCTCATTCACATCTAAAATATTAAAAAAAAAACACAAATAACATGAAAATCCCTAAATTCTGCATCTCCCTTTTCAAACGTATTTTATATTTCTCCTTCCTTTTTAACTAATTTCTTGGATCAATCGCCACTTTTTCATCTTTCATTCACTTCTCCATCCTGCTAGAATCTTGTATCAACCTTGCTCTACAGAAAATACTACTGCCATGTTTTTAATGACATTTGAATTGTCAATTCCAATGGGATTTTTTTTCAACTTTTTATAGTCTTTGACACTGTTTGCCATCTGTTGAAATTCAGTCCTCTCAGGGGATCCTTGCTAGTAATGTCTGTTTGTTTACCTCCTATCTCTCCAGCTACTTTTCAGTTGCCTTCATTGTCTTCTTTTTTTTTTTTAACAGGTTTCTTAAATATGTATATTCCCCAAGATAATTAGTCAGCCTTCCTAATTTTTGCTCTACAGTTTTCCTTTCATAATACCATTTATATTTTTAGCTTTTACAACTGCCAACCCACCTAATTATTTATCAACTATATGAATTTGCAAATGAATGGACTGGCTCCTAAATCTCTATATCCATCACATATCATCTGTGAATCTCCTAACCCACATATTATACTCCCTTTCAGATACCTCCCTTACTACACGCTAGCATATCCCTCCTCTCAGGGTACCTTCCCTGGCATCTTCATCCTCAGAAGAGGCACCACTCTCCACCCACTCAACCAACTCAGCAATCAAAGCATGAGAGAGCATGAGAAAGACTCCTCCCTCCCTATCACCCTCCAAATTCAATTAGTCATAAAGTGCTCCTGATTTTACCACTTGAGTATGTCTGTGATCTTTTCCTCTGTAGTTACATAGCCACTTCAATTCAGATTCTAATTGTACTCTATATATAGTTCTACTGACCAATCCATCCTGCATAACTCAACTAGTATAATCTTTCCATATTGCAATTCTGATCATGACACTTAACAACATAAAGCCATTCAGCAGCTCCCCACTGCCTATGGAACAAATTTCAATCTCCTTAATATTGTTGGAATTATTTCATTCTCTCACTGAATACTGGACTGTAAGTGAACAGACACTATGTCTTACTTGTATTTACATTCCCAGTAACTAGCTCAGTGCCTGACATATTATGGTTGTTTAATGAATATGAAGACAAATGCTGATGGAAGACTGGCAAGTCGTCACTCATCTGTTTCAGATGAACAAGAGATGATTAAAAGATTAAAGATGCAAGTAAGCAAAATGAAGAAACTCAAATTCCAATTACATCACTCAGGTTGATCTGTCATTGACATTTCAGTGCACATTCAGGAATTCATTTACTCAAAGCCTACATAAGAAAAAAATCAAAGGAGCTCACATGGCATACGTGAAAACAGTTTAACTCTGATGATAATCAAATAAATGCAATTTGTAATGATGATGGAAACTTTTTTTAAAAAAATAAAATCTGGCAACGACTCTAAAATCTCATTTAATACAAGGTTGAGAAATTGAAATATAAAAATATAAAAGTATACAGATACATAAAATCAAATTAATCAAAACTTCTTCCCCTCTCCTTTTTTACTGTCCCTCTGTGAGTGTGTGTGTGTATATTCTCACCCAGGCTTTCCTTCATTACTTTCCTTTAGCCCTTAGCTTTTAGCTAGCTCTTCTGTCTTGGATTTTGCTGGAGGAGTACGGGGATATGTATGTGTGGTGGAAGAGAAAGAGGAGCAGGTAAGAACAAGAAGCAAATGATGTGCATGCCATATCTGGTAAATCCACACTACCTGGTAAGGCTCCCCACTCGGTAAGCCTACTCCTCTCTTAGCCCAGGCTCCTTTCTAGTCTTTCAGAGTTCAAAATCACTTAGAATAAAGCTCCTTCTCATTGATTTGTGCCTTCTTTTTAAAGATCTGGCAATTCCAGAGCTTTGCTGTCAATGAATTAAATCAAGATCTAGCTCCCTCTGTCAGTGCCCAGGTAGTTGTCAATTACCTCAAAGTCATTTATCCTTTGCTAATTGCAAAATAAAGAGACCTCTGCCCTTAGAGCCCTCCCAAGGGGCTTTCCCTACATCAGTATAATGCATCCAAAGATTCCATGCTCTCTATTTCACTTTTTAATTTAATGCTGTCTCTTACTAATTTTATTGGAATTTAGAAATAAGTTTATGGAGCAGCTTTTGGTCCTCCATGAAGACACTCTACTTCAGGTTAGCAATCCTTTATCCGGCTAATAAGCTTCTGTGAGGATATTTAAAGTTTTGGAAGAAATAATAACGTTGACCTTGTCTGTTGCCCAGTTGTTCGGCAAATTAAACATTATTCTACCCTGAAGAAGTTCAAATAATTTTTTCACATATTTCATTGCTCTTCATTTTCTGTCCTTCCTGTTTCCTTCCTGTTGCCAGATATGGTGATGCAAAAATGGCAAGAAAAAACTATGGCTTTAGTATTTTCCTCAACCCAGAAGCAGAAGTCTTAGATTTCCTCTAAGAAATCCAACTCTAAAAAAGTTGCAAGTGCAGCATTAACTATGAAGTTTAGACATTTCAGGGAGATATCCAGATAGCTAAAAACTCATTAACCCCAAACCAAGCTTTGCAGTTTCCATAATGTCTTTCTAATAGTAATATAAATGCCATAACAACAATATAATAACAATATCAGTGATGATGATGACAATGATTATGATGATAATGATGTTTGAGCACTTGCCATATTCTCAAACCGTGTTATGAACTATTAGCTGCTTTTTTTAGCTGTGTTATATCATTAAGTCCCACAACAAACCCAAGAATTGGAATTACTTTCTTTAATTCACTTTTTTTTTTTTAAAGATAAAAAACAGGATTAGAGACAATTAGTAGTCGACCCAGAGTCTCAAATCTACTCCTCTCCATCTGTCTCTTCTTTCAAAACCTCTACTGTGCCGGGACATTGATAACTTTCATGTAATCTCAGACCAAAATAAATTAGAGAACTTATGGTCCCACTTCCTCATTTTAGGGGGAAGAAATTGAAACACACGGGTTAAGTGAAGTGTCAAATGTCACTCAACAGGTCAATGTCAAAGCAGACCTCAAAATTGAATCCCCTGACTCACAGTTATAGTCTGCCTTCCATGGCATCTAAAAAGGCTCCAAAAATTAGGACTCACAATTGTGAATAAGCATATGGGGTCATATTGACAGAATATTTAAAATTTCTAAAACTCCAACATATACACGCAACAAAGTTCACCATGTGACTATTTAGTTCATGCACAAAAGTGATGTCTTTCATAATGTTCAATTCTGGAGCAGTCTTTTCCTTCCCCTGGCACTCATGACAACAAATAGTATTGGGAATAATGAGAAAAATATTTTCACTCTATGGCAAAATCTCAGGTTGCCCTTTGTTGGGCTCCTTCCTATTAAAATGATCAACACATTGGTAAGGGTCCTTATTTCATATATATTCTATTGATTCATGAAAAGATATATAAATTCAGCAATACCTGTGGCTTATCTTATGACTATTATAAATATTATAGAGTAACTGTGATCCTTAGCTCAATAACTCCTAAGAAAAATTGGTTTGCATTGTGAAACTTGTAATTTCTCACAAAAGGAAAATGTCCCAAAGCAATTTCACACCATCTTCACATATGTTCTGCCAAAAGTTATATAAAACTGAGCCTCAGAGCCCAGAGCAGTAGCAATGTAGTTAGATTTTTATTTTACCTCTTAATATGCTGATTTCACTGGAAAGCATTTAACTATATATTTTGCTTATTATGCCAAAATGTCATGGTTAGAGGTTGGAGAAGTTGAGTTACAATTAATTACACAGTTTCAGGGAATGACTTTGAGACACAAGAAGTGTGGAGGTCCCATTGATATGTAAATGAGGCCCACTTAAATCTCTGGATCATTGATTTATTGGTTCTTTACAGCCTACCCCTCTGCTGAAACTATCTCCAGGGCTTCCAGGACAGAAAAAGTGTAGACAGTACAGAGAAGCCTGTGAGGTCAGATGAGTTAGTTTGAAGATCCAAACATCCTATGATAAATGAGATGGGAGACATGAGCAAAACTCACAGAGTTGGGGCTGATGCTAGAGAAAGGAAAAACTACATGTGGCAAGCAAAATCTTCCCAGACAGATTCTCCATAGCAGACTTTCTCAAATTCTGCTCTATCTGTATCAGCCTATGGATTTGTCAAAAATGTTCATTCCTCAGCTCCATCCCAGACCTACCAAATTAGATTGTCTAGGGTTGGGGTCCTGGTATATGCATGTTGCACAAGTTCTCTGGGTAATTCTTACCACAAACTCAGGTTTGACAACCATTGATCTCTATAGTTGCATGGCAGGCAATTGATGAGAGGCAAGCAGGTTACTAACATATGCTAATTCCTATAAGGGGTATCAGTTGAGTTTGATTAGCATGATCACTGCATCAAGAAACACAGATCCAGACAGGAAATTGGAATCTGAGGTGTCTGTCAGAGAGAAAGGTAGAGAATTGAGCAGAGCTCCACTCTCATGTAAGAAATTGATATCAAGCTGGTACTTTGTTGGTGGAATGTTGATGCAAGCATGGATAGCAAAGAGGGAAGGAGTCAGAAGGTGAGAACACGGGGCCAGAGTTTAATAGCATTAACTCTATTTAAATACATTTAAAAACACATGCAATCATGCAGTTGTAATTTTTTTTCAAAGTCCAATTGACACATAGAAAAAGAAAAGAACAGAAAACACACGCACACACACCCCTCCAAATATATGAACAAACCAGAGACCCAAAAAATCAATAAGATTTGCATTGTGATGGAAACTTTGTAATGGTTATTTCCTTTTCCATAGAATGAGGACTGATGATCGTGGTGAGATTGTTACATGTCAGTCCCCAGACCATGCTGTTTCATTGACTTCCAGAGTAACAGAAGCCTATGGTGGGGGAACACCATCATTCTCCTTTTACTGCCTCCATTTCAAATGCAGTACTAGAAACTGGATGTTATTCCAGCACTTTCCCAGAAGTCCTCCACTCTCGCAAAAAATTAAGCAGTTTCAGCTGAGGTCTACACAGAAAAATTTGTTTCAGTGAAAAAAGAGGGAGACCCAATAGTACTTTCCTGCGAAATCCTGGTCAAATCTGCTTAATTAGAAGAGAGGACTGAGGAGAATGAGAAGTGAGAGTAAGGAACGGAACATATCCTTGGGGCCAACATCTACTGTGAAAAATTTCTTCTTCCTCTAATATAGCAAGCTTCTAATTGTACATTGAAATCACCTGTTACTCTTTACCTTGCACATATTGTGGTAATTCATTCATTCACTGAACACTTTTTTTTTTAATCTCCTCTGTGCCATGCAGCACTCTGGGTAATCAATGCATAAAACGGTTGATGTCCCTAATCTCAGCAAGTTTGGAATCCCAGTGGCAGGCTTTGTATCTGACATATTGTGTCAACTTCCACAAAGACTATATAAATATATGCCTGGTGAAATAATGGAATAAGTATAACGAAAATGGTTACCCTATATTTCCGTTTTCTGCATTTGTTTTAAAAGTCAGGCTAGAATATTGTGTAAAGACTTTTTTTCTACCAATGCTGGAGAAGTGTGGACTGTATGTGACCAGATCAGAGTGGGAATGCTTTCTATAATATAAACAGTAAAGTCAGGTTTGACTCCTTGAGATGGAATGCCAAATATAATCTGGTGAGATATAAACGAATTTTATTGCGTAAGAAGTGGTATATTAGACAGTAGTTTGAAGGAGACTCCGACAGCTGACAGAGAAAACTTGGAAGATCAGTGGCATTGAATTAAAATGAACAGAATGTGATCCTATGATTTCTAAATGTCTTGAAGGTAGTAATTACAGAGAGTCCTATGTCATGCTAGGGTCATTTTTAAAAATAATTTTATTAGCCTTATTTAATAAGAGAATACTATTTGTCCTGGCTTTCAATTAGATTACAGAGCTTAGATTTTGTTTCTGTTTTAGCATTTAAGTGGGAGAAATATTTTCTCAGAAGTTTCAGCAATATATTGTATGATACAGAAAATAGGTGATACATTTGACATTTGTTCTGTCCTGAGGGTAGACATATTTTTTACTTTTCCCATAGTCTAAAGTTTCCAGATGGGAAGGCTGCTTCATCAATATTTAGACCCCTCTGCTCAAGAAAATACTGCCTTTTTCTGTGAGACAAGGCGTATGGCCGACCATATCATTCCGATGAGCTCTAACACATACTTTTCATGGTAATGTTCATTTCTACTCTATCAGTGCGAATACAACTGAATTTATGCATTTATGCAATTTTCCATCTTTCTACAAGATGAATGAGTAAGCTTAATATATAAAGGATTACAGAATGAAATATAGAAGTCTGGACAGAACAGAATAACCAGAGAAGCACAGACAATTACCAGCATCTGCCAATCCTTCCCCATCATTTGTCATTCATTCTGTTACTGATTCTCACAGTTGAAATTACGTGTCATTGAATAAATGTAATGGAAAGTGAGTTTTCAGCTTTTCTTAAATAAAGGATCAATGAGACACAGATTCATAAAAAAATGGCAAATGGTATTGCTTGTCATTTTCACATTTTCAAGATGGAGGAAAATGTACTTGTCATCACTTTTTGGAAAAATAGAAGTCTGTTTAAGGACATGACTCTTACAGAGAATCATTTCCAGTTCCTTCGAGAAAGGTTTCACCACTTGTGCTGATAAATGTGCAATTTATAATGCTGAATCATGTAATTATTAATACATTTGCTCTAATGTATGTATTTTGGGCTCTTTGACATATCAGACCATTAACAGTGATTTAACAGATATTAAACCATATTTTGCATTTCTTACCCTTGAAATGAAAAAAAAATGATTCTTGAGCTAGTAACATTTATCTTAAAACCACCACAAAGTTTGAAAACACCAAATGATTATGATATTATTACAACATATGGTCTATTTTACAATATTAACTAAACCCTCACCATGCCTATAAACTTGTAATGTGTAAAACAGCATTTTAACCACTGGGATAAATATACACACATAAGAAGAATGATGAGAAAGTGCAGAATATATATATGTATACACACACACACACACACACACACACACACACACACACACACTTTATTCTCTGATAAATTTGGAATTTCAAATCAGGACAAAGGATAGTTTTTTTAGTAAATTGTCCCACAATTTGGGAGGGGATTTGGTAAATTTGGGAGAATGAAGTCAAATGAATATTACTAGCACTAGAAATTAAAGTTCCCAAAGATATTTCTGGAGTTTATTCAACAATACATTTATGCTGTTTTTTATCTTTTCAAACCATTATACTATTTTTTATCTAAGGAGATCATGGTCCATGCAGAAATACACGTGCAAAGATAATCATTTTGGCATGTGTTTCTCATAATTTTATTTCATTTTTCTCTTTTTTTTCTTTTATATTTCCTTGTTTTCCAGATTTCCTGCTGTTAAAATTGATAAAGTAAGTGGCACTTTGGAGAATGGCTAATTCTTTATCATTGTCACCTAAGACACAAGCAATGGTGTGCTGGCAAATGTTTAACAAAAACAAACAAGCAAAAAACCCGGATTGATTTCCATGGTGTCAATCCTCCCATCAGGTTGGATTTCAAGCAACCAGTGTTACGTCACTGGAGGCACTGATGGGAAGACACACGAATAATTGGTTCTATCTTTGAGCCAGCTGCAGAACAGCATGAATCCATCTATGTAGCATATCACAGGCTAGGAAAACTCATCATGTATGTGTGTGTGTATGTATGTATGTATAGATATATATATATTTGTATTTTCCCCTGACTGAATTTCTCTTTCTTATTGTAATTTCCTGGGTAGGATCTTCATTATGCATTTGGAGAAAACAGGCCATTTTTCTGCTTTATGTCTAGGTGAGACAAGGGAATTTGGCCTTACTTGCTCCTTAGAGCCCTCTGAAGATTTGAGGGGAAACTCTAATAGGAATAAAGAAAGTTCATTTTTTTTGGCCTAATCCTCCATAAATTCTTTTCTGTTGGGAAACTCTGAGTGATTCCACGCTTTTATTTAACATTCTTGCATCTCAATTTGTGCAAAAATAAAAGAAGACAATATTACATCCTCTAGCAATCAAAAAGATGATTGTAAGGTGAATGTTAGGAATAAGTTGTGGAAACACTCTTCTAAGCAGAAAGCATTAAACAGACACAAAAATTTATTCTTGCACCATTTTTGACAGAGTACTTTATAAAATGCCCTGAATTGTCTTCATGATGCCTTATTGGTCAAGTTTACAAGAAACAATAGGTCAATGGACTCTCTCTCTCTTTCAATTATTGGCTTAATGTTTATTCGGTGGCTAATCAAATACTTATTAAGTATTTAGAAACAAGTCATGCCATGTATGCATATTTTCTTCTTTTCTTACCTTTAATTCTTTGGAGGAAATAATGTTTCTTTTCATTGAATTATATTTCTCCATGTAATAGATATGGCCCTTCTATTAAAATTGGTTTTCTGTGCATTTTATTTTGAAGGGGTTCAAACTTTTATGCAAACTTCAATACATTTACAGGCACACTCTATAGTCTTTTTGGTTTTAAATGCATACAAGATGTTCTTATAGAAATTTTTCCTTTGCTTTCTTTTCACACCATTACCCACTCAAAGAGTTCCTCGATAATAGCAGTGTGTGTTTGTATCAAAATGCATTTAAAATATAATATCAAGAGAACAAATATCCTATATAGACCCAGCATCTGTGAAGAGAAAAGCATTTTGGGCTTGGCATCAAGAAATCTATGTTTAAATTCTGACTCCGTCATTTACTAGTTGTGTGGTGTTGGATAAGTCACTAAACAAATCTGAGACTCAATTTCTTTATAAAATAGAAAGTAAGGAAAATAACAATCTAATCACAGGACTAATGAGAGAATCCATTCAGATTATTTATGTGATAATAGTTTAAACAGGGTTGTTTTATTTGCAATGTTTAAAAGCCTTTTATGGAGGGCGGGGCAAGATGGCGGCATAGAGAGGAGTGGAAGCTAAGTAGTCCCCCTGGAACAACTACAAAAAACCAGAAACAACTAGTAAATAATCCAGAATAACTGTGGGTGGACAAACGAGACCATCCACTCATCATACACCAACCTGAATTGGGAGGAATGCCCGAGAACACAGCATAAAATCTGTAAGGAAAACCTGCGGATCCAAGTCGTGAGACCCCCTCCCCCATAGCCCGAGCTGCAAAGCCTCGTGGTGCCAGAGAGAAGATCTCTCCCAGCAAGCGAATATAGCTCAGCTGAGCTCCAACTGGGATTTTAAGTAGCGAGTGTGAACTGCTCACTACAGGTACGCAGCCCCAAAAACAGACAGAGGCTTTGGGTGACGGCTGACCTGGGAGAGCCGGAGGGTCGCCTTGGACTGGGTCTGAAGGGGACTATCTGTTTCTTTTTAGGCTCAGTGGAGAAAGCCCCAGTCATTTTCAGTTTCCAGGGCTGTGACTCGGGGAAGGGTGGAGACAGCACAAGCAGAGAGACCACTGAAATGCTAATGACCTCCACCTGGGGGGTCTGTCTTCTCTAGGAGGAAAGCGGTGGGGCCCTTTCCATTCAGAACCAGACCCCAGAGCCTGGGGGAACAGGCCATACCTCCTCACACCAGTCAAGGATTATAGGCTAACAGGCATCACCTGCTGGGCAGAAAAGCACAGTGACCTGAGGCATCAAAGGGTGGAGCAATTTTCTAACACACACCCGCAGGGAAACCAGATACTGAATATTTCTTCCCTCTGGGACCTGAGCCTGTTCTGGTCTGGGAAAACCTGATTTGGATAACCAAGGAAACCATGCCTAGACAACAGAAAATTACAACCTACACTAAGAAAAACAAAGTTATGGCCCAGTCAAAGGAACAAACGTACACTTCAACTGAGTTACAGGAATTTAAACAACTAATGCTAAATCAATTCAAAAAGTTTAGAGAAGATATTGCAAAAGAGATAGAGGCTGTAAAGGAAACACTGGGCATATACACGGCAGAAATCAAAAGTTCAAAAAAACAACTAGTAGAATCTATGGAAATGAAAGGCACAACACAAGAGATGAAAGACACAATGGAAACATACAACAGCAGATCTCAAGAGGCAGAAGAAAACACTCAGGAACTGGAGAACAAAGCACCTGAAAGCCTACACACAAAGGAGCAAATGGAGAAAAGAATGAAAAAATATGAGCAACGTCTCCGGGAACTTAAGGATGAAACAAAGTACAATAATGTACGTATCATTGGTGTCCCAGAAGTAGAAGAGAAGGGAAAGGGGGCAGAAGCAATAATAGAGGAAATAATTAATGAAAATTTCCGATCTCTTATGAAAGACATAAAATTACAGATCCAAGAAGCGCAGCATACGCCAAACAGAAGAGATCTGAATAGGCCTATGCCAAGACACTGAATAATCAGATTATCAAATGTCAAAGACAAAGAGAGAATCCTGAAAGCAGCAAGAAAAAAGTGATCCATTACATACAAAGGAAGCTTAATAAGACTATGTGCGGATCTCTCAGCAGAAACCATGGAGGCAAGAAGGAAGTGGTGTGATATATTTAAGATACTGAAAGAGAAAAACCTCCAACCAAGAATCCTATATCCAGCAAAGCTGTCCTTCAAATATGAGGGAGAGCTCAAAATATTTTCTGACAAACAGACAATGAGAGCCTTTGTGAACAAGACACATGTCCTACAGGAAATACTAAAGGGAGCACTACAGGGTGATAGAAGACAGGAGTGTGTGGTTTGGAACACAATTTTGGGAGATGGTAGCACAACAATGTAAGTACACTGAACAAAGGTAACTATTAATACGGATGAGAGAGGAAGGTGGGGAGCATGTGAGACACCACAAGAAAGGAGGAAAGATAAAGACTGGGACTGTGTAACTTGGTGAAATCTAGAGTATTCAACAATTGTGATAAAATGTACAAATATGTTCTTTTACGAGGGAGAACAAGCAAATGTCAACCTTGCAAGGTGTTAAAAATGGGGAGGCACTGGGGGAGGGATGCAATCAGCATAAACTAGAGACTGTAACTAATAGAATCATTGTATTATGCTTCCTTTAATGTAACAAAGGTGATATACCAAGGTGAATGCAGATAAGAGGGGGGGATAGGGGAGGCATGTTAGACACTTGACATTGGTGGTATTGTCTGATTCTTTATTCTACTTTGATTTAAGGTTATTTTTCCTTTTGCTGCTTCCTAGCTGTCATTTTTTTCCCTCTTTCTTTTGCCTCTCTACCCCCTCTGACTCTCCCTCCTGCCTTGTGGAAGAAATGTAGATGCCCTTATATAGATAGTGGTGAAGGTGGTGAACACATAAATGTATGACCATGCAGAGAACCATCGATTATTTACTTGGGATGGAATGTATGGCGAGTGAACAAAACCATATTAAAAAAAAAAAAATGGGTTGATGACAAAACCTTGAGGGCAATGTACTGAGTGAAATAAGCCAGACACATAAGGACAATTATTGCAGGGTCTCACAGACAGGAACTAATTATAATATTTAAACTCATAGACATGAAATATAAGGTAGCAAGATATAGGACGAGGCTTAAGAATGGGGAGTGGTTGCTTAGTATGAGCAGAATGTTCAATTAGGATGAACTTAAATGTTTGGCAATGAACAGGGGTGTTGGTAGCAAGATGTGAGAATAACTAACAGCGCCGAATGGTGTGTGAATGAGGTGGAAAGGGGAAGCTCAGAGTCATATATGTCACCAGAAGGAAAGTTGGAGGTCAAAAGACGGGAATGTATAAAACTGAATCCTATGGTGGGCAATGTCCATGATCAACTGTACAAATACTAGAAATCTCTTCCGTGAAGCAGAACAAATGTATGACAATACAATTAGAAGTTTATAATAGAGGGGCATATAGGGAAGAACTATATACCTATTACAAACTATATACTACAGTTAGTAGCATTTCAACATTTTTTCATAAACAGTAACAAATGTACTATACCAATACTACGAGTCAACAATTGAGGGGGGTTGGTTAGGGATAGCGGAGGATTAGAGTTTCCTTTTCTTTTTTTATCTTTCACTTTATTTCTTGTCTGGAGTAATGAAGAGTTTCTAAAAATTCAACAAAAATTAAGTGTGATGGATGCACAGCTGTATGAGGGTACCCAGGGGCAAGTGATTGTACACTTTGGATCTTTGGATAATTTTATGGTATCTGAACAATCTCAATAAAAATGAAAAAAATAAAAAATAAAAATATATATATGAAAAGGAAAAAAAAGCCTTTTATGTGTTATGATATTATTTATAATGGAAACATCTAATTAGGAAAGCAAAACAAAACAATCTGAGTGGATGCTGTAGGTAGAAATAAATTTTAAAAATTTAAAAAAAAGCAAACAAAACAAAAACATTCAAAAAGCACATGGATAATAAGGTTGGCTAAGGTAATCATTTACTCTAAGAGACAAATTACGTATCAGTTATTTACTCTTTTAGTTCCTATATACCTCACTAACTCCTCCTTTTAAGCTGCTACTTGTTGGGGTGGCTGAGGCTCTCCCCAATTCCAGCCATGTGTCTCATCCCATCCGTTTCTACAACTTTAATGGCATCTATATGCTGATTGTGTTGTGTGTGTGTATGTGTATGTTTGTGTTTGGATAGCACTTTTTTCTCACCTTTGAGATGGTAGCTTGCCCCTTTCCCTTGGGTATTTATTAATAGTAATACAATCCAAAATGGAGCTCTTGATTCCACTTCCCCTGCCATCATTAATGACACCAGCAAGTCCCCTTTCTTGCAAGAGACCTAGATGTTATACTAAATTCCTGTGCCCCCACCCGATCCCAATTTAATTTTTGCATATTTGAAACTTTTGCTAAGGTCTTCTCTTAGAAGTAAGACGTGATCCTTAATTTTTGACCAATTTCAGTTCAAACACCCATAAGTTTACCTGCCTGGTGGAAATCACGACTCTTGCACAGAGTATAAACAGCATGAAGACGTTTTACTGTAGGCTTATTATGAAAGATTGCAGGTATTGGTTTGTTCTCAATATGAAACTAAAATTTCAGAAGGTGGGTAGAACATTATCCCACTGCAGCCATTCACACTCAAACCAGCAGCCAATTGATTTCCACAATATCTGAGGCCGCTTCTAATGCCCACGGCATAAATGCAATAACCATCACAAACTGTTATTGGATTCCTAGGGCCTAGAGATATAACTCACTGTGAAGGTTTATTTCTTTTGGAATATTGATAAAGTTTAGGCCAGGAAATATGTGACATTTCATTCTCCTCGGTATAATGGTTGTCAATTGGTAATTCTTTATTATGTTTCAGACATGAAGGAGCAATCTAAAACATAGGAAATGTGTTTTCTCTTTCAAAAAACCATTAGAAGAAAACAAATAAGGATTAGGGCATAAATTTTTTGTTTCGTACAACTGTAGTGAAAACAGTGGGACGCCCTTTTATGCTAACTATGTCTAGGAAAGAATTGAAAGGCTTGCTGAGCAAGAAACATAAATGGCTTTGATGGTCCTGGAGCTGAAAACCTTTATTTACATTCACTCAGTGTGAATGTAAGCTTCCATATGGCCAGACCCGTGGCTTATGAGTCTATGGGGAAGGTTAATATGTTATCTGGCTCCTCTCATACAAATTATATTCTGGTGGCAACCATTAGCTTTCTCATAGTTTTCTTTCTTTTATGAGCCTTTCCAAACTCTTTTCCCCCTTGGTCCACAAACAGATTCCCTCCTCCACTAGGCCAGTTAAGCATGATTGACTCTGAAGGCAAGTTCTTTTCTACTTTGGAGAAGTAGTAATTTGCTAAGGCATTTCCCGTGGAATCGTTTAGCTATTTGAAATTTAGGTGTAAGGCACATGCCTGGCTTAAGTTGGAGAATTTTATTGCTTAGTTATGTTGGTAATGATGAATGGTAATGGCTTTAGTCATTTCTCCTTGCATAACATGAAAATATATATTTTTCAGTGTTCTGCTTTCAAATTCATTTTCTGCAATTCAAATGTTCACTATATAGTCTCTAGCATAAGGCAGTTGAGCTCTAAGTGGTGGACAAGATTGGCAGATATAGAAGAAAAAATAAAACTGATGAGATACCAGGGTGCTTTATCATTCCTTCATTTACTCCATCATTTATTCAATCAACACATATTTATAGAGTTTCTAACTGTAAGGAAGAGTTAGATTTCAACAGGAAGTGAGATTGAAACATGTCTGGGTGTGCCTGGTGAGTTGGTAAACAGATCCTTAAGTACTTGGTTTGTATGAAAGCTTATCTTTTTTGGCAGAAGGAGAAAGGGGAGATGTTTGGGTGCTGGCACCCAGACTGTGATGGGGTAGGAAGTGGGGCAGGGCAATGTGCTGTCTTCCCCTACATCATAGTGTTAATTGCATCTGAGGTCTCAGGACAAAGGGGATGAAGGAAGGTTATTTTCATGTATCCTGATACATGACACTGGGAGAAAACCTGAGATCCTTATGTCCCCAGATGATACAGAATGACATAGAATTGGGAAGAGAGGTTTTGTCCTTTCCATGCAGATACCATAGTAAGGAAGGCAGTAGTATCATATGGTCTTTCTTGGTAATTCTCAATGATCAGCAAAGAGCAATGAAAACTAGGATGCTTAGTAGTTGATAAGCAAGAATATCCCCCACTTAGTGCCTAACATTGGCTCAAATGAGTAATATCAATTTCCAGTACTACCAAATATACATGTGACCCATATTAGATGTCCCTTGGGACTCCCAGAAATGCTTGGAGGGTCCTTTCAGAGCATTGTGATTCTGCATGAGCAGGTGCAGGCAAGACCAGGTGGAACTTTTGTTACTACTGTTAATTTGACCTCGTCTTTATTTGAAGATTGTGGAAGCCCATGGAAGACAGCTCTCTCTGTCTCTGGGGTAATTTAGGTTTTAGGTGCTGAGCATATAAAACAAACACCTATATTACATGACACCATGTGGCTCAAGTGTTAGTGGGGGAGACTGAAAAAATGAATAACGAATCAGAGCAGAGAATAATGAGGCAGCACAGGGGAAGGATATCCAATCCAGGCTGGAAAGGCTGAGTAATGAAATACAGACAAAGAAAATGAAAGGAAGTATAGAAATACTGCAGCAGAGAGAAAAAGACTTTCTATGACAGTCTATGGTAAATTAATGAATTCATAAGACTTTGGTTATATTAGAAGCACAGATTTGAATTGGGGTATAGGCAATATAAGACAAATGTTAGATTAGACAGACAGACAGACAAGTGTTTAGACTGACAGGTAGATCATGAAAGTCCTTGTGTCTTTCCCTGGTGTCAGGTCCCTCAAGGCAAGGGAACACAGCTATCTTGTTCACTGCTGTGCCAACAGCAAGCAGAACAGTGACTGGTAAACAGTAAAACTTCAATGAATAGTTGCTGATTGAATAGATTTATCCATAGCAGTTGGTCCAAGTTTTTTCTTTAGCCAGTGGAAGTCACTGGACAATAATAAGCAGAGAAGAAATTTTGTGAAGGCAGAAAGTATGCAGAATGTTGGTTAAAGGAGGACATAAAGTTTAAGGGGGAACTTTATTGTTTTCTTTTTATGATGACAGAGAGATGAGCATATTTATACGCTGGAGAGAAAGGATGAGAGGGAGGGAAAGGATGAATACTTAAAAGAGAGGAAAATTTTTGGAAGAGTTGCTTGAAGAGGAAAGGAGAAATAGAGTCTGAATACTAGATGAGTGGTTTCTTGGACAGGTGGCAGGACTGCTCCTCCACTTAGAGAAGAAGGAAAAAAAGTGAACATGAACGTGGATGCTGATAACATGATGGGAGAGAAGAGACTGGGAAAGACAGGAGGCTGAGGAAGACTTCTTATGACCTCTGTTTTCTCTATGAAGAAGACAAAAACATCTTCTTAGAGCAAGCTGGGAGAGGTACAGGAAGAGACAAGTAGTAAAAGAAAGATAAGAAGACCAAGTTGATGAGAATCAGGTTGATGAATGGGAAGGAGGCACTGAACATCTTGGCTACAGCTGAGATGGAATTAGTGCTGGAAATCTTCTGGGGTAGGCTTTCTTTTCTGGCAATGTATTAACAGAGGTGTCAGTGAAAAGGAGGTGGATCGCTGTGTGGGGAGCGTACATAAAAAGCAAATAGCAAAGCCAGCTTTTATCCAGAGCTCAGTTTGTGCAGGTTTATATAAGAAATTAGAAGTTCTAATAGTCTAAAGAAATAACTCTCTTGACATTGTATGTGTGGATGAATTTTACCTCCCCAATTGACTTTGAACTCCTTCAGGGGAAGGGGTTGTAGTTTTACCCAAAGAATCAATCTCTGTTACCCTGCTACTCGGGGCAGATTCTCCTCTTAATTTCCAATTCCTTACAAAGAAAGAACAGTGTTGTTGTAAATGATATTTAAGGTCTGTTTCCATTCTAATACCATTCTCAGGCTGTCCGCCTCCTTCTCCCTCTCTTCCTCCTCCTCCTTATTCATCATTGTCATCATCATCATCATCTTCCTTTTTGGTAGAGAGGTGGCAATGCTACTATGAGGCATCGAGCAACATTTTACATGTCTTATAGTACTGACTATGCCTTTGGCCAAAAGACTGAGCCAAGGCCGCTGCATTTTGTATCACCTGATATTGCCTTCTAGTGGCAGTAGATTGGATGAGAGGCAGTTTCACTGAACTCAAGAGTGACCTTCCACAGGCTGCTCAGCAACTCTTGACTTCTAACCTGGCTCCAAGTTATGAGCAGGGCCACTCATAGTTTAAACACTGTCACTTATAACCAGGAACTACTGGGAGAAAGCATAAGTTAGATTTGAGTACTGATTCTCAAAAGATTCTTTAAGTAAAGACGTAAAGGGTATTTGGTTTTGTGAAGTGCCAGGCACAAGTTGAAGCTATAAGAGAGCAGAAATTGAGAGTAGGCAGAAAAAGGCAGGCAGACGATCACGCAGGATGAGATGCTGGTTTGAACCCAGAGAGTGTAAACAAGACCATGTGTAGTCTAAGGGAAATATGTAAAGCAAGCCCCTAAAATCTGTTTCTGCCAGCATCTTTGTTCCAGTACAATATGATGTCAAATCAAATGTTCCCTTTCCCATCTTACCAATTGTTCTATTAAACCAAGTCACTGTGTAATAAAAAAAGATAAAAATAATTTAAAATGGTGTTTGTAAGTACAAAATGCCTTTGAAAATACTTAGAGATGAAAAAGGGTGAAACGTTCTTGAAAATATGACACTGAAAGTATTTCAGCTCACACCAACACAGCAACATTTAAAATTAGCAGGTTAATTGGAGGAGCTTCTGAACCCCTGTTTGATTGGCTGCCCATTTTTCTACTTCTTATAGTAACCCCTTTTTCTGGGACTAGCCCCTCTGATCCCACCTGCCCCGTGCTGAATCCAGACTTTTACCTTCACAGACCCGGGCCACATGTCCACGGGGTCACCTGATTCAAGCCGAGCCAAACATGCATTTCTCACGATTTTGGAAGATGGAGAGTGAGATTAGGCTGCCTCTAGGTAAATTCAATTAATAATATGGAAACTCAGTGATCACAGGTAATTGTAGGCTGCTGTGCAGACCAAGGAGACTAGAAAACAGTCTTCGGTGAGAAAGAAGAAGGCCATAGATGGGCACAGAAAACAAAACGTGAAATGGAGAAAGCATCCTGGTGACTGTTGAGTTCCAGAGTGGAGTTGTTGCCGAGATCCCGGCAAACTCCAGTCCTCAGTTTCCATGTAAATCCCTAGAGCCTATAAGGAAATTGTACTTTTGTTCCAGCTAGTTTTTCTTATACTTGCAAAAAAATAAAAATGGTCCTGAAGCAAGATTATTTAGATTTTTTAACTACTTGATTTTTTAAAAGAAAATTCCAGGTGGCAGGGATAACAGATGAGATATCTCTACTACCCTATGTGCCTCCTACAGAGAGACACTAGATAAAAAGAGGACAGACCACCATGAAAAGAAGCTATTCTCACAGCAGACACATCTTTGGCACAAACATGAGTAAGACAGATAACATCTAGCCTGGTATGTTAGCAAGTTAAATGAAAAACACATAACCCTACAGCAGGAGGTACTTTATAAGTCAGCAAGCGGTTGGGTTGTGGTGGAGACCTTCACCCCAGTGCTTCATTAAGTTCCAGACTAATGCCTGCTGCCGTGAGTGGAGACATTTAATGACCCTAAGAAAAGATTCTGTGCTTGCAGCTTAGAACTGATGAACGCCAGAGCTCAAGTAATGAGTGATAATAAAGGAAAGCTTGGGTAGAAGGCACCCAGGATGGGGTGGAGAGGTTACCGCTTTACATTTTTGTATTTCATTTTATATCTTACAAATTAAAAAAAAAGTTAGTGGAAATTAGAGAACGGAGTCTTCTATGGTTACACATTTAGTTAACAAGTAGGCTTGTTCTTTAACAGCGGCCTTCGATTTCTTTGGGGCAAAAATTATTGTGGGAATATTAATGCAGTTATCACATGCTGTTTAGTTCAGTTAAAAGTGCTGGTCACCACAGAAAATGCTATAAAAATATTGGTCATTGAATAAATATAAATATTGTTTATTCTATTGTTCCTTTAAAAACTCATAGTGTTTATTCATTTACTGTTCAACATTCATTGACCTTGTTTTGAGTAACATATACTGGTTATGTGTGGGAAATATGGAGATGTAGCTAAGAAAGTCATACTCTCTCCTCTAAAAGAGAAACTTGGAAGCTGCTAAAACAAAGGAAAATATCTCTAAGACTGTCAATCACTCAGAAATTCACAGCAGGGAACAAGAACTAGGTACCATCAACAGAAACCTAGATTTACCTTGGGGCAGTCTACCTCCACGGTTTTCATTTGGCCAAGGCAAAACCAGATGGGTTTTGCAAATCCAAACCTATTTTAGACATGGAAATTCAGCAGTAGCACTATTTGGAGATATCTTTTAAGCCTAATTGTTAAAATACTACTAAGAGTCTAGGCTTCTATGCACATTACTAGAATATGTAATGTGAGTTTTGTCATAAGCATTGGACAGAGGGTATATGTAAGAATTTGGTAGTTTAAGTAGCTCCAGTTTCCTAAATGTGATCAATGTTTGGGAAAATGAAAATTAAACTGCCTTGCAGGAGACTTATGGACACTTCACTATAAGGACCTTTCCTAAAAAATCTTAGAAGTGTGTTTGCTAACAAAAGGGCTTGTACTTGGTGAGTTCCTGTTTCCTTATATAATGTCATAAACCTAGGCCCTACTATGCCATGGATGTTGTTATGATCTGCCATTTGCCATATTTCTTCTACTTCTCTAATTATTTGACTTTGAAGAGAAAGTCTGCTACCAGCCTTCTTTGATTCACTTAAAGCCCCCTTGCTTTTGAATACAAAAAGGCAGAAATCCTGATTAGGAAAATCATCAAAATAATATGACTTTCTAGCACATTTCTAAGCCATACCAAAACAGGCACATAATTTTACTCTGATAATCCCAGAGTTGCCAAATGGAAAATAATTTTAAACCATGTGAAGATTTTACTTCCAAGTGATGTGGCTCTTTATTTGGGTATAAATGAAATGGAAAGGAGAGAAGAATTTGAACTCTATTCTCTCTATTCCAAGGATGATAAAAAGGTAAATCTGCATATTCTTTACAAAGGTCCCAGCAATATGGCTCCCTCAGGAAGAGACGGGGTGGACTCGGGGGACAAGGAGAGCTTGTGACCTGCTGGGGAGCACCAGGGGTGGGCGGGATTTGCCTATTCCAGATGCTGAAGCTTCTGGGAACCAAGAGCTGATCTAGAGAGAAAGGTCAAGCTGGATCAAATGCAGGGTTGCACAAAGAGAGAATGAAAGTCTGAAGTATGCAGGAGAGTTGCATGAACTACCAAAGGAGAGGGTAAATAATGAGACCTAGTATTTAAACAGACTTGCAAATATACGATGCACTTGCAAATTAAGTGAAATGAAAGGCAGAATGTTGCAGATTTTACTGCTTATTCCTACAGTGAAGGTGCTTTTTGTCACAAAAATCATTTTATCGTTTAATGTGTCTTTGATCCTTATTAAAAATACAGAGGCTACCAAAACTTAATTGTTCTCAAGCCCAAATTGCAGAAAAGTAAATTGAGACTCTGGAATTTAAATGACTTATTCAAGGACAAGCGTTAAATTAAGTAAGGGTTGATATTTAAGTCTTCTGACTGTAAATATTGTGTTCTTTACATTATATTACTATTGCAGTCAAAGAAATTTGAAATAATCCACTTAATTCCAGCATTAGGTTAAATGATAAAGAGTGCTCATTTCTGTCACTATGAAGTAAAATGCTGTACACTGCAGGAATATTTTAATAAACCTGTATAAGCGAGATAATGACAGTTAGAATGGAGCAGAAGCATGCAAGTCAGCCTTAAATTCTCAACCCTCTCTGTAGGCTGCAAGTCACACTCTCTTGAACAGTAGCAATTCTTAATTTGACCCTTGTGTTTATATAACACCTTCGTAATCATACACAAGATTGGAAAAGAAATGATCTAGGGATCGTTTCCAATCATCTTCACATAACCCAACTCTGCAAATCATTTCAGTGAGATGAAAAAAGACAAGGCCATAAAATATTTTAAAATTCATTTACCTCCATAATGACCTAATTTATAGATAAAAATCCAATCAAATCAGTGATAGCGGGCTCACAGGGAAGCTGTGCGTTCAGATGCCATGCATGTACTTCTTCATGCCTGTTTTAAGACAGAGAATTTAAAAAACTGAACCAATACCCACCGGAAAACAAGACGGGTGATTCCCAGTGTGAGTACCTCAGCATCTGCTGTTTGTGATGATGTAAATTAAGATTCACCACAAGGGTGGCTAAACATTTATGAATTATTTGCAGCTTTAATGAAATCTACAATGTTAAAATGTTAGTAATCTCATTTTTGATATGTAGACACAACACAAAGAGATTATCTGACTGAGAAAAGTAATGTACTGTGATTCATGTAAGAGGTGTTTTCTCAGCTCTAAGATTCATTATCAATTTAATAACAGCTGTATTTTGAGTATAAAATATATTTATTATTAGTATACATTGTTTGTAAGTTATTGCTCAGATTCAGAAATGTTTCAGCGTGAAAACATGTGCGTTGTAGAATTAAGGAGTAATGGAACAACTAGTGGCTATGGCAGTTTATCTCAAAGCAAACAAGCAAGACGGAATCATACCAAACACCATCGCCTGGTTTAGTTGTTCCACATCTCTAGTCCCCTTTTTCTGAGTCCACTTACACTTTTGACATGATTTTCACCTATTAGACTTATTGGGGGGGGGGGGTGCTGCCAGATGGGACAGGCTCAGCTAAAAGGCCCCTTTGCACTTTCCCTTCCTTCCTTCCCTACTCTGGAGTTGGAGATGCTGGAGTTGGAGAAGACATCTTGCAACCTGGGGCCAAAGTCAAACATGTTACTATTGGTCAATCAGGGAAGTGGCAGAAGCTTGAGACATTGGGGATACCGTGGGACTACAGAACTAGCACTAACCTGCCCACCTCAGAATTATTTCCATGATGACAAACTTTTACTTGTTCAAAGCAATGTTAATGGGATTTGCTGTCATCTGCAGCCCGAAGCAGTCCTAACCTTACTGTTCACATTCAAATTAGCTTGATTGAAACACTGAAATGGATGTAACCTATTTAGATTTGCCTAGGTATGTAGGTTTGACAAAATACAAATTATGAATTCAAAAAGAGTACAAGTGTTTTTTATCCTGGAATTCAGAGGAAGTCAGATGACGAAAGTTTTAGTGCTATAACATCCTGGACTTTTAAAATAAAGTATTTTAAATTTAGACTGAGTTTTCTTTGGGTGATTGGGTCTTTCAAAATCCTATAGCAATTCTGTTTATTCTTCTCCTCCAAAAGGAATTCTTTACCTGTCACCAAAATGTTGGTACTATTCAGGAAATCTTTTGAAATCTTGTTTAAAAAATATTTTTTTCATTGTTGTTGAAAAAAAATGCATTCCCCATTAGAAAATTTTGTGGGAGAGATTTTATTAGAAACATGTAAAAGTTGTGTATATTTAAACAAGTTCCCAGCTGTGAATTAATTGGGAGGATAATGTTTCCTTTAGAGTAAATTGGGAAATCAGTTCCTCTGTGTTAGAAAGAACTATTCATGGAGAGATTTTGCTTTCAGCTTAGAGCCCCAGTGGGATAGCATTTCCTTCCCTTTTTTCTGCCAACACCACAGAAAAGGAACAGAGGAAGAAAAACGAATAAGACGCCCCTTCCAGAGACCTTGAGTGACAGTAAGGCAAACAAAGGTCATACTTTAATTAGCTTTAATAATCCAAAGCAGGGTGCGAGACCCCCTCCTGAGACAAGAGTTGCGAGCTGCTGAAAGGATTTTAGTGAAAATTCTGTAATGTCAAAAGTCTTGCTGCATAATTTGAAGTTTTTATTGAAGAGTCCATCAAGTTAGAGACTTGTAAGCAACAAGTGAGAGGCAATCAAAAAGATGAAATCTAATTCCTTTTTTTTTTTTTTTTCCAGCTAAAAGCCTGGTTCTTTTAGTGACATAGTGTTAGTATATTAGAGTAGCTCTATTATTGTGCCTTATGCTGATTCTTTTTAATGATAAAGAGAATACGAATCTTTAATTAATGCCCAGGAAAGAGCTAATTTGCCCCACTCCACCCTGTTCACATCTTACTTGTAAGTTTCAAAGTGCTGAACAAAATAATTCTCCCTCTAAATCTCTGAGCTCTCAATTCACAATTTTCACTTGGCTGGGTCTACTAAGGGAGGGATCCTTGACCTTCCATTTACATTCGAACTTTGAATTTTATCATCTGCTTTACTATTCAGATAAATGATGGATTATTCCAATTGCCCTAGATTTTCACTAGGTTCTTGTCCTTTGCATTCTAGTAGTGCTGCTTATTTTGAGATGTCCCTTTTGCATATCTACTGGAATTTTCAATGTTTGACTTGAACACTTGCATTTAAAATCTTGTAATTTGACTGCATAGCCAAGCTTGATTATCCTCTCTTCTGCTATCAATTGATAAATATATTTGGCTGCAGAAGGTTTAGCATTTTAGGAGCTTCTATTTCATACCCTTCAACCAGAAATACAGTGAGTAGGTTCATTCTGGAGAGATGATGAGTACACGGACTGCAAAACAGACCAGAATCTATCAACTAGTGGCTCCTCATGCCTCTTCCTTTTGGTAAGTACCAAAGAAATCATTCATTCGGTTGTGCATCTAGTTCACAGGAATGGGTCAGTTTATAACCCAGTGAGACCAATCTGAATATTTTTGGTAGATGACAATATGAAAGATATCCTTGTCTACTGAAATCTCTAAAGACAAAGGAAGCTCAGAACTACCTGGCATAGTTCTTGTGGCACACTGAGCAAGATTGCTTGAAATGAAATCAACAGACAGAAAGGTCGAGCCAATAGATGGAGATAATGAGACAGATCAGTGATGATATTGTTTGCACTCCTTTCTCCAGCCATGGCTGAAGCAAATTTCACCCCTGAACTTTGAAGTTACATGGACCAATATCTTTCTTCTTTTGCTTTAGCTGGTTTGATTTTGGTTTCTACCATATGCAGTCATGACTAATATACTGCCTCATCTCCAAATTGCAAGATAATCGCTAGAGAAATTTCCAGCAACCAGGTAGCGTGAACTATTCTGATGCCATGTTTATCTGAAAGTCAATAGCCAGTGGTGGGATGAAATTAGTCTAATAAAGTATTCCATTATTGGTCCTATTCTGAGCAACAGAGAAAGATAAATTTATGCTGTTTGAAAGAGTGATATGGGTTGGTAACAATGAATCCAATTTTATTCATGTGGTCATCACTTCTCTGCAATTTCTGTATAAGAACTGTCTTTAAATATAGAATTCATTATTGTTATATTTTCCTGCTATTAAGAACTGATATATCTTTTTACAGCCAAGGAGTACATAACATATGGTTATAGTCAGAATGATAGTGCTTATAGCATGTTAAGCAAGTACACCAACTTCACCAGGTGAAAAAGTACAAAGTTTTCATGAATTTGTAATGCATTTATTCTTTAAAAATTAGAACTCTATAAAAAAGTTTCACAATTGACCTTGTATGTCCCAGGGGATTATTTAATAGGACATAGAAAATATGTGAATTTTTATATATTATTTCTGTATTCAGACCCTTTAAGATTTACATTAGTACATATATTATTCAGGATAATCTAAGTTATTACGTGGTAACAAATGACTCCAAAGTTTTAATGTCTTAACTCTCAAAAATGTATTTAGTCCTCAAACTTCATGTCCAGAATAGGTTGGCTGGGGCCTCTGTTACAGAACCACGATGGCAGAGTCTCCACTATCCTGTAGTTGTACCTTCAAGAACATACAGTTTCCTCTACTGCCAAGCCCTGTAAAGAGAGAGGTGGGAGAATTCTGTGGTTTTTTTTGTTTTGTTTTGTTTTGTTTGTTTGTTTTTTACTGCTTCACTGCCTAACTATAAGAAGGCCAGATAGTATAGTGGCTCATAAACTCCTGAAAGAATGGAGATTTGAATATTGGTGTGCAATAGTAATGTCTGCTGCAGAGTGTATTTATTATATATATTTGTAGAATAATATGTGTTCTGGTTTCGTTAATGTTGCTGTTATGCAAAATACCAGAAACGGATTGGCTTTTATAAAGGGGGTTTATTTGGTTACAAATTTACAGTCTGAAGGCCATGAAAATGCCCAAATTAAGGCATCAACACAAGTATACTTTCACTGAAGGAAAGTTAATGGCATCCGGAAAACCTCTGTTAGCTGAGAAGGCAGGTGGCTGGCATCTGCTGATCCCAGGCAGTGTTCTTGCTTCTCTTTAAGCTCCTGTGCGTTCTTCCAAATGTTGCTCTTGGGATGTTTTGTCCTCTCTTAGCGTCTCCAGAGCAAACTTTGGGCTAGTATCTCCAAAGCATTAGCAAAAGTCTGCTTTCAACGGCTGTCTCCAAAATGTCTCTCTAAGCTGCAGCACTGAGCTCCTTCTGTCTGAGTTCTTATAGGGCCCCAGTAAACTAATCAGGACCATGCTGAATGGGTGGGGCCATACCTCCATGGAAATTATCTAATCAAAGGTATTACCCAGAGTTGGTGGG
Source organism: Choloepus didactylus (assembly GCF_015220235.1). Classification (NCBI taxonomy): domain Eukaryota; kingdom Metazoa; phylum Chordata; class Mammalia; order Pilosa; family Megalonychidae; genus Choloepus; species Choloepus didactylus. The sequence goes on along the minus strand of NC_051323.1, from coordinate 14,722,326 downwards.
TCACATCTCCATGGGAACAATCTAATCCAAAGATTCTAACCTAATCAATACTAATACATCTGCCCCCACAAAGATTGCATTGAAGAACATGGTGTTTTGGGGGACATAATTCATCCAAACCAGCACAATATGCTAATATAATTTTTAATTATATAGAATAAATGCTAAAAAATTACCAGTCTCATGCGTGATCAAAAACATTTGGAGACCATTAACCACTGAAGATTCTTTCTTAGTACTCTAACTTTTAACTTTTTTTCTTTTGCCAAATTTTATTTTTGTTTTATGATTGCTTCTAATCATTTCTCTGGTTTCCCTGGTTTTCTAGTCTGCATCCAAACTAATTTCCCCTAATCCTTTCTATTTCCAGCTTATGTCATTGTTATTGGTATCTCCAGTGCATAAAGGATCAACCCAATAACTTGATATCACTCTCCTTAAATTGCAAGACAGATGTGGAGTAACATGAATGTTTCACTAGTCTATGCTACATCAGCAATCTATCAAAACATGATAAAGTCACCACTCAAATACAGATAAAGCAGCGTAGAGGTAGTGGATGATACTAGGGGAGAATTGCAAATTAGGAGAAATTTGTTCTCCATGAACTTATCATGCTGATGGGAGTTTGATCCTTTATTGTTCCGTGGACATCAACTAACTCTATACTGTAATGACTCAATTCACATATTTCAAGAGTCACCCCTTCAAATTACTCAACGGGGAACTACAATAACTTTTAAGAGCCCAAAATTCTCTACTGAATATTTTGAAGAGGCTATAAATGGAGAGATTATATTGCACACATCACTGCGAAACTTTAAAGTCACCATTAGGTGTTTCTATTCTCAGCCACTCTATTCAGTTCGGTTGCTGAGGTTATCTCCCAGGCTACCTTCTCACATGCACTACATGACTTGCCACCTCCTATTACTTTCCTACCAAAATTACCACCAGAAAACTTCTGATTCCCATCTGGAATTATTTTTGTTTAAAAGCAAAAAGGATAACCTGCTCAAGTCTCTAACTGGCAGAAAAATTCGTATTGTACTGTTTAGTAAAACAAATGAGTTCCCAGGAATCCCTAATGAGAAAATAATTTAGCCTTTATCAATTGTTATAAAAGCAAAAGCATGTCCTTTTCTCTTAGCTCTTACTTCAAGTAACTTATCAAATATTTTCCCCCCATCAACTTCATGCTGTCTCAAGAAGTAGTCTAGTAAATGCAATTACTATATCTCATTACATGTATTATTCAACGTTCAGTCTGATGTCTCCCTTTATTTCCAGAGTGTTTTGGATATTACCAATCTTCTATATCCTGCTCTTTCTAAGTCCTAGATGCCCCACACCTCCTGCACATATGCAAAAAAAGTGCTTCAGTAGCAGACTAGAATATCAGATGTGATGTGAAATAATCTATTCAATATGATATCCATAATATTCTGTCTAGCTGCTGCTTTTTCCCACATTGCTACTAGTTTCCCACAGAAGCAATCATTGGTGGTCTGTGTCGGACACCAGAACAAAGATTTCATTATTAATGGTCCCAGGAATTGAAGCAGAGTAATTCATTCTGTGCTCCATTATAAAGGAATTAAGGAAAAGCTTGACTCTGCACCTGTAAAAAAATAACATACACAAAGATTGCATCTGTGGAGTGTAGAAGGGAAAAAAGTACTTTAATTAGTAGAATGCTCTAATTATTGTTTGAGAGACAATATAGCAAATGGATTAAGAATATACACTCTGGAGCTATCCATGGGTTCAAACTCTCATATTTGCATTTACTATCTAGTCTGGGCAAGTCACTTAACCTTCTTCAGTCTCAGTACCCTGAGCTAGAAAACAAGACTAATAAAACTCCGTGTACTGTTGTGAGGTTCAGAAATTGTTTTGTTTTTTTTTTTAATCTACACCTGGCATATTAAGCCTTACTATTATTGTTATTGAGGGTTGTTGTTATCATTATTTTGTAAAAATAGTTTCTAAGAAATCTCCAAACCTCTTTTTATGTTTTTACATCTGTACTGGCCTTGGGCAAGTGACTTAAAATATCTAAGACTTGGCTTCCTTATCTCTAAAATTAAATGATTAAAAGTATAAGGGGGAAATATAGTAGACAATCTAGATAAAATAGGTAAAATACCTAGCACAAGAGTTAGTAACAGCAGGCTATTCAATCTTATTGCTAATATTGTTCTTTAAATATTTATTTTAAAGAGCAAAATTTTCCATTTTCTTTGGGGAGAGGCGATCACTCATGGGCCCTGAGCATCCTCGGAAGTTCTTGGTGGGAAAGCAATCCGGATCAGATGTGAGGTCCTGAGTGCTTTACCAGGCCAGTTCCGCGGGGTTGTATTTGCAGGGCAACCTTGCAGGACTAGGTAATTGCTTTCCTATGTCCCCACCTCGCCTCCCTTCCAGATAAAGAGCAGGCTTGCTTCTGCTTACTCTAAAAGTGTTTATTCCACCACTCCCCAAGTTCAATGTTCTTCTGTAACACAATGTGTTCCTCGTGTAAGATCCACAATGAGCCATTTGCATCATTCCAATAGGACTTGGGGGATGTAGAGAATCAATGCAAACCAACAGGAAGCTGTTGGCTATTGCTGTTGCCATTAGTTTAAAAAACAAGCTCTTTTTCTCTGACCCAGGAACCTCATGACTTCTGCCAGTGTTCTTGAAATTTGTGGTAGGCTAATATATTGGTTTGTAAGTAAGGTAAAATTTCAGATGCTGCACAACCCTCAACATTTGTTAACTCCAAAGGATATTATGAAACATTCATTTCCAAGAAACATCAAAATTAAAGAAATTGTTTAAATAATTTGTAATTGATACCCTAAAAATATAATTCCTTACTATATGAACATGACACTTACAGTAAAAGAAAAGCAGCTAAAAACATTGCATAAAAATTTATTATTACCTGCTAGAAGTTGATCAACAGGAAATTGATTTCTACATACTATCAATGACAATGTATACAGAGTTCTATTTAGAGAAAGTTAGGAAATTATTTTCTGACACTCTATCCATGTTATATAATAATCTTACCTGACTAGGAAAATAAACTCTTTGCTCAAACACCTATTTGACATTTTTGCCTAAATCAAGAAGAAAGTCTCAAGGGCTCAGAGTTGAATCTGATAACTGACAGGTCTGTCTTCTTATAAGAATTAAGAGTGTAAGGAGAAAGATGACCTGAGAAACTGAACTTTCCACTTACAGTTTGGTAAATGGAAGTAAAGTTCAAAATGCATAAAGGAGGCTGAGAGAAATGCAAAGAATAATTTTGAATTGAAAGAGCTACCTAGATAAGAACTTGCTTTAATGTAATTTTTGTGAATTAAGCTTACAAGTGTTTGAGGGGTAGCAAAAGCAATCTCAATGCATAGAATTTACCTTGTTTTAAAATTTGAGTTCAAAAGAAAAGTAAATATGTAATTGTATACCTGTGAATTCTGATTATGATAGTTCTGTGACTTTATGTGGGATCCCTCCCTATACTCATAACAATGAGAGTCAAATCATTTTTACATTATATAGACATCCCTATGACACAAGCATGAAACTGAAACCCATGACAATAAGTGAAGGCTAAAGCCACAGTTCTAATATGTTCCGAGATCAAAAGCAAGTGGAAGCAGTTGGGGGATTGACTCTGTCAGAATAAGAAGTGCCAAATTATCCCATATGTGGCAGCAGGCAAGAGCCATGTTGAAATCAAGAACCAAAGGTCTGGGGCAGAGTTTCTCCACTCAGGAAAGTAGATGTAAAAAAGACACAGTCACTGCCTAGGGCTGCTGTCTGGGAAAGCTGGTGGGAGCAGAAGTCTCCACCCAACTTGGGCTAGGGGTAAGCCATCTAGAATCAGGAACTATAACTGTAACATCCAAGACTTGAGTCCTGAAACTCCAATATAAGAAATGATTCTAAATGTAGGATCCCGATTTGTAGATGGAAACTACTAGACACAGATTGGCAGGCATGAGAAGAAGAAAATATGTGTGAACACAACTGCACACAAACAACTATTCAAAATGAATTAGCATATTCAGTTTCTAAATCACATTTTAAAATAAAGCTAATAACTCAAAAGTTAGCCAAAAAACTGAAAGAAATGAGGGAATTAACTTGTGAGCATATGCAGATAAGGCAGCAATCTTCTGAAAAGGACAATAAAATGAATCTTCTTAGAAATACTCAGAGAGATAAAGGAAGAAGTGGCATGCATAATAACCAACAGGAAATTATGGAATAGAAAACAGGTAGATAGGAATCAGAAATGAGTTGAGATATAAAAGTAGCAATTAGAAATCCTGGAAATTAAAAAATGTTTTCATAAAAGAGCAATAGATGTGATAAATTTCCAATGGGCTACAGGATTAGAGAAAATCACTGAGCTATATAAGGTAATAATGAGGAAATGGCCAAAATAGAACATTAAAAAAAAATTAAAAGAAATTGGAGATAGTTTGAGAGGCTTTGACATGCAAATATGAGTTTCAAAAGAAGTAAAAGGAGGAAATGGTGGAGAGGAAATGTTTAAAGAAATAATGGCTGTCACTTTCTCATTCATATGGAACATATGAATCATCAGATGTAAAGCCAAAAAGTATTGATCAAGATAAATAAAAATAAACAAACACGTAAACACATAGTGAAACTGCTAAACAACAAGGATAAAAATAATTCTTAGAAGCTATCAAGGATGAAAATACAAATAACCACATAGGAATCCCAATTGCTGAGACAGATCTTTTGATAGCAACCAGGGCTGCAAAAGACCAGGAAGTAGTATCTTCAAAGTGCTAAGAGAAAATGACAGCCAACCTTGAATTTTACAATCAATTGAACTATCACTGATGACAGTGCTGGAAAACAAAACATCAGATTTCAAATTCTGTTTGCCCTGAGCAAATGCTCACTAAACTAATTACTAAAAGATATAATTCATCCAAAAGAAACGCAAAGCCAGAGGGAAGTCTGTGATTCTAGGAGGAGTCTGTGATGCTAGAAGTGAAGAGGGCTTAAAACATTGAAAAAAAAAAAAAATTTGTACATTCTAAAAGATGGAATCAAAATTCTAAATGACAATAAACTAGAATATGGGTGAAGGTGTCTAGTAATTAATTCAAGTGTGAAAGGCCATTGTCTTCTCCAGGAGGAGGGACAATATTGTAAATAATCTTAGACCTTGATAGAAAAGTGTAAAGTGAAGTATATATATAAAGGGATAGTGAATGGGATTCATTCATTCATTCGATGCATGTTTATTTAGTGCGTAATATGTGCCAGAGAGGGTACTAAGTGCAAAGAAATTTTAGCCATATCCTTAGTTGTGGGAAAAGCATGCAGTCCAGTATTCAGATAGTCACCAGCAGCTGAGGGATGGCACTACTCAGCAAGACTTCAGGCCCTAATTTGACCTCCACAGGAAACTTCAACCTGCCCAGTCAATGTTAAAAAAAAAATAAAGAAGTTGGGAAATTCCTGAGATCACAATGCTTATGGGGAAAATTCTTCCATCCCTTCATGAAATCAAGTGAGAGGGGCTCCTAAAGAATCAGCTTTTGAGATCTGGGATGCCTTCAAGAAGAAAGATACTGGTATCACTTTGCCTGCCAATGCTCTTGGAGCTGCAGAACAAGGAGATCACCCAGATCTCTACAGAAGACCCCTTACGAGGCATCTTGGAAGGGAATTCTGATTCCTTCTCTCAGTATGAGTGAGTACTTTACACGTGTGTCTGAGGTTTGGGTTGTATTTGAACATACACACTGGTGGCTACTCTTAGTATAGAAATTTCTATGAAATCCTGGTGCAGCATACCTGGGGAGAAGATGGGATAATTCTTGGCAGAACCCAATTTGTTCCCCAGTTCCACATGAGAGACAAGATGTATGGGACCTTTAAAACCCAGGAATCTTTTTTACCTTCTAAGATATAATCATGCCCTGTAGTTAGATTATGGTTGCTTTATTTTTATTTCTAAGAAAAGCCTCATTCCAGTGATGTTGTACAGATTGCACTGCATAGATCTACATTCTGAACTGTTCTCACATCAAACTGAATGAACTTATGGGTTGTGTAACTGGGAATATAATGTCAAATACATACCATATTTAATTCACCATGAATGGACTTAGGGAAGTGTGAGGTAGGAAAGAGTCCATAAGTTGGGGCATAGACTATTTCAGAATTGAGAGAGGGCATATTATGAAAGTGATTGTATGCGAACCTTGTCACTTTATTAAGAGTTGACACAATATCTTCTGGTCAATTTCAGATGGTAAGACCTTCAATGGAGTCTTCCTTTTCCCAGGAAGAATGCACGTCAAGCTGCTGAGCTTTACCTCAATCTAAGAATTCTGTAATATCCCTTACATCATCAGAGAAAGAAAGAAAGAAAGGATAACTTAGCTGTGTTCTCTTAGATGAACATGGTTTGGAAAGCTCATGGCATTAAATGGTCAAAACTTTTATTGCATAATCACTTAAGAACTAACATTGATCATGAGAAATGACAGTGTCCTACTCATGCTATTGTAAGTTGTGTCAGCCTCCCTGATTTTGCTCAGTGTCTTACAAAATGTTCTTTTTGCAGTTAACCCAAACAGAGAAAGAATTATTTCAGAAAGGGAAAAAAAAATAAAATAAAATGGGGCTATTTGAAGGACTGTGGAGAGAAGCCAATTCATAATGACTGTATAAGGTACAGTAAAACTTTGCTTAATAACATGTATCAGTAAAAATTAATGGTGAAAAGCAAGGGAGACTTAAAAGCTGTACTAACTCCTAAGTGCAATCCTACTACAAAGGATCTGTTCCCTGAAAAAGGTGAAACACCTCATAAGTGCTCATGAGAGAGGGAAAGCAACCTTGGGTAAAATTCTTTAGGAATAAATGTATGGCACTTCTAATGATTGATGAGTTTCCCAGCAATCTGTTGAAAACAAGTCTAAAAATGAAATTACGTTATGGAGAACACAATTACACATTTTTTGCATAACTGAATTACTGGCCTACGGTTCACACCTTTTTCTTAAAACTCTACCCAACCGAAATCTTGCCAGACCTCACCAATGTTTTAACATATCCAAAGAGCAAGCAAAAACACTTATCAAACCTGGCAAATGTGTACTCAAGAGAGACCTATCAGCTCTGGTCAGGGTAAAGGAGTCATAGTCATGGGCAGTGTGCCGTCAGGGCATTTTGAGTATTTATGCAGAACCAGACTTTTTTTTTTTTTAATTCATTTTATTGAGATATATTCACATACCATGCAGTCATACAAAACAAATCGTACGTTTGATTGTTCACAGTACCATTACATAGTTGTACATTCATCACCAAAATCAATCCCTGACACCTTCATTACCACACACAAAAATAACAAGAATAATAATTAAAGTGAAAAAGAGCAATTAAAGTAAAAAAGAACACTGGGTACTTTTGTCTGTTTGTTTGTTTGTTTCCTTCCCCTATTTTTCTACTCATCCATCCATAAACTAGACAAAGTGGAGTGTGGTCCTTATGGCTTTCCCAATCCCATTGTCACCCCTCATCAGCTACATTTTTACAAAATTGTCTTCAAGATTCACGGGTTCTGGGTTGTAGTTTGATAGTTTCAGTTATCTACCACCAGCTACCGCAATTCATTAGAACCTAAAAAGGGTTGTCTAAATTGTGCGTAAGAGTGCCCACCAGAGTGACCTCTTGGCTCCTTTTGGAATCTCTCTGCCACTGAAGCTTATTTCATTTCCTTTCACATCCCCCTTTTGGTCAAGAAGATAGGACCAGACCTTTTTTTCAGAAGGAATCCTCAGAATGTCTTATTCCAAAGCCAATAATTTTGTTTTAATTAACCTGATTTCCTTCCTTCTGTTTCCATGTTCCCCATGCAACTGTTGATTTATAAATCTAAACTGAAAGGATTTCAAATATTTATGATCTTACTGACAGTGATTTCAAGAAGTGAATCGTTATTGCACTTGGTCCTTGTTATGGTGGAATTCCCATCACCACACACAAAAAGGCACATTGAAGTCCTAACACCTGTTTCCATGAATGTGACCCTATTTAGAAACAGTGTCTTTGAAAATGTAATTAGTTGATGCTAAACTGGATTAGGGTGGGCACTTATCCAATATGACCAGTGTCCTTATGAAAAGAGGAAATTTAGGCACAGATAGATTGAAAAGACAGACATATGAGGCAGGCAGAGAGTAATTTACAAAATAAACCAAGGAATGCCATGGATTGTTGGCAAACCACCACCAGAACCCTGTAGACTTCAGAAAAAACATGACCCTGTTGATGCCTTGATTTCAGACTTGTGGCCTCCAAAAATGTGAGATAATAAACATGCTGTTTTAAGGCACCTGGTGTGCTGGTTTGCATATATTATGTCTCCCCAAAATTCATGTTCTTTAAAGCAATCTTGTGGGGGCAGATTGGTTAGTCTTTTGATTAGGGTGGAACCTCTGACTGAATTATTTCCATGGAGGTGTGGGCCCCACCCATTCAGGGTGAGTCTTAATTGAATCACTGGAGTCCTGTAAGAGAGCTCACAGACAGAAGGAGCCCAGAGCAGCTGACAGAGACTTTTGGAGACACCCAGATGCTTGCTGATGCTTAGAGATGCTTGGAGATGTGGATAGAAGGATGTTTGGAGATGCTAAGCTACAAGATGAAGCCCAGTTTGCCCTGAACAAGCTAAGTGAGGACCACCAGATGCTTAGAGAGAAAGCACTGGACTCAGAAGCTGAAAGCAATGCAACCCAGGAGCATAAGACCACCAGACGCCAGCCACATGCCTTCCTAGCTGACAGAGGTGTTCCAGTCACCATCGTCTGTTCTTCAGTGAAAGTATCCTCTTACTGATGCCTTAGCTCGGGCACTTTTATGGCCTTAGGACTGTAAATTTGTAACCAAATGAACCCCCTTTATAAAAGCCAATCCATTTCTGGTATTTTGCATAATGGTAGCATTAGCAAACTGGAACATCTGGTTTGTGTACTTTGTTATGGCAGCCCAGGAAACCAAGACAATCCTGATTTTTTTTGTTTTTTAAAGGGGAGTGAAGTTTGAATCCAGTAAGAGACTTTGTTGATTGTAGAAATGTTGGTGTACCTGTGTAAACTCCTTATTTCTCACTATTTTAGAATGACTCAATTTCCCTGGTTCTCATCCAGGGATACGTAAACACTGATAAAATAGGCATCTAGGATCCTAAAATAAGGTGGTCAAGTTGAGGACTATCTGATGAGATCCAGCAGAGCTCAAACAAGCCTTCCTTGAGACAACACTGTTTCTACTTCCTGATCCACTCTACTAATTTATACAATTCCATGTTACATGAAGGGCCCAGGAAGTCACATTTAAGGACATATGTTCATCAGTGACAGAGCTAGAAGCAATGGAAATAACATTTTATAGAGAGTCTACTCTGTATCATACATTGCATCCAGTATTTTAATGGATTGTTCTGTTTTGTTGTTATCATTCCCTAGGAAGGTTTAGGGTTACATTATCAGCCCCACTATGGGGCAGGGACTTCCAGATCAGTCACTAAATCACCATGCAGTGTCTTTCCCGAACACCTACAGATCAAGCTAATGTTAATGTGTGGTCCCTTTACTCTCTATGTCAGAATCAGTCTGAGAGCTGATTAAACATACAGACAACCCCCTCACCCCCAAAACAACAGATTCACCAAACTGAGACCTAAGAATCTCCATTGCATTCCCCTACTTAAACAACAACAACACAGTGAAACTGTGAAATCAGAATCTCCAGGTCTGGGACTCTGGAATCTGCATGATTAACAAGTTACCCCTGGTAAATTTTGTGCACATTGAAGTCTGACATCCATTGCTATGAAATCTATGGGCATCCCTTTGGAGAAAGAACCCATGTGAAAAAAGGAGGCATTGCCAATATAATCGGTTACCCAGTCCTTATCTTTCCCTTAGTTTTCTCCCCTTTATTCTTACCATCAAGCATAAGTTAAAGTTTCTTTTATTCTGCCTGACTGAGAGTCCCTTTGTGGTTATGACTCATCCCAAACACTTTCAAACTGAACTGTAGCAAAGTCAATAAATCAATGTAATTAAATCACTGTCATAAAGAATATTACTCAACAGTATAAGAACTGTAACTACCTGCCCTAACATATGTTTCTGTTTCCTGACTTGGGAGTAGGTACAATTCTCCAATGAACAGTTTCAGAAGATACCTTGATAGAATCTCAAGATGCACTTGAGCAACTGGCACACAGGAATGATGGCTGTGACTTAAAGCTCTCTGGGGGCCAATCATAGGGATGTAAAAAAGGCTTAAATCCAAGAAGGAAAACACAAAAGGCAACAAAACAGGGCTGGTGAGAAGTGTTCAAATGATAATGTGAGGTATGTAAATAGTTTCTCTTAATCTTATGAAATAAACATATATTTAGCTGAACCAGGCTAGAGTAGAGCTACCCTATTTTGAGTCAGAAGACTCATAGAAGGGTATTTGAAGTTTCCTTACCTTTTCCTCAACTTTCATACTTAAAAACTTGAATTTCTTAAGCTGTTAACACTGTAAAAACAATCTGCATATATTCGGCACACTGAATTCTCTTCAAGTAGCTAACACTGAAGTCGGTTTTGTCTTCCATAGCACACCATTCAGACTTTCTGTAGCTGTATCCATGGTTATTTGTCTCAGGATCTCAAATAAGAAATATCTTTGCACAGTTATATAAAACAGTGTCCAAACTTTTATAAAGCTGCTGCAGAATGCCATTCGCAGACAGTTGCTATTGAACCTTGAAACTAAGCTGTTAACGGTTTAAAAGTATACAAGGGCTGGATGACAGCCCTATATAATATGGAAAGAACTAAATGGACGATGATAATAGCTTCTTTCAGCCAGGAAACTGTACAATAGATCGTTCTTCTTTACAAATTACTGAAGGTAGTCTGAACAATATAACCTCCATGATTTTTTGGTTTCTTAGCCTCATTTAACTTGATGAATTGACAAAAGCCTCAGACACCAGCTGAGATGAAGAAAGGCTGCGAATGTGTGTCCATGAGTGGGATATCATGACCCTGAATCAAAACTTGTGATTGAGCCTGTACGTACAGCTACAGCACAGGAGGATTCTTTGCCCTCATTAGGGAGCAATTTCCTCTTCTGGACTGAATGTGCAGTCTATCTCCTTCCAATCTTAAAGGAATTTCAGGAGACATATTGTTAATAATTGTATGACATTTTCCATAACATAGATGTTTCAAATTCCAAGAAATATACAAAATGATGGCTTTGGAGAAAATCAGATAGGTGTAGTATGCAAACCTGCTAGTGGAAAGATGGAGCATGGTCATGCCCTGGGATTTGGTGGTTGGATCTATGATAGGGAGGGTTGGAGCGATCATCGAGGCAACTTGTAAGTTTTAATAACATTGTTAAGTGTCCTTAGTGGCAGCATTCTGCCAAGCTCAGTTTTGTCTGTTTGTAGACGAAGAGGCTGTTAAGTGAGAGGAGGTAGAAAGCATCACTTCTCTCTCCCATCATTGTGCAGTTTGTTTGACAGGGAGCAAAAGAGGGATGCATTTCTTGGGTTGTCCTGGAAACATGAAGAAGTTATGAGAAATAGAACAACTAAGGTGACTGGCTATTCATTTTCCTCTTGTTTTTTCTCCATAGCCTTTATTTGGGCTCTCCCTGTATCCTGAAATTTCCATTTTTAATTCCAGAAATCAATCCATGACCACTGTGTAGCAGTGGAGGGAAGTTTCATGTAAATACACCTGGATCATGTGTCTTCCCGGGGAGACTCTTTGCGTTTGAGAGATGATTTTGCCCCTTTTAACACCTCGCTCCAAGAGAAAGCACTGAGAGCCGTCTAGCTCAGAGGAGAACAGTTTGAAACATAAAAAAAAAAAAAAAAAAAAAAATCACAAAACAAAATATTTCTCTGAAGCCCAAAGATAACAAAAAGAACAAGTGCACAGTATGTTTCAGGTAACTAATGAATGTCATCCTGCCTTGCTCTCTGAGGCAATAGGACCGGCTTCCCAGGCTGTGCAAGGTCAACTTAGCAATCACTGCACAGAAACCTGCATCTGCCTTCCTTGAAATCCACATTCAAAGGAGTGAGGCCCAAAGAAAAAGTACAGCTCTGCTTCAGCCCACCTTTGGGTTATCTTGTGAGTCCTGATTTCCTGTTTTAGGATCATACTTTTTCCTCAGAATTGACAGAGGATGTGGGATGATTGATGTATTCAAGGGTGAGCCCAGGCCCCTACCCCCAAAGAATGTGCTCTATCCTGTCACTTCAACATGACTCGCTTATCAGAACGCAGTACAATATTCCCACACCAAGTGTGTCTGTAGTAGGTGGCTGGGCGAGTTACACGCTGAGCATCCAGTATCCCCTACTGCTGCAAGAGAAGTTTCCATTATTACTTCTTTGGGGATGAGAGGTAATCATAGAATCAATGAATAGCCCAAAATAAGACATCGTTCTTGCAAAATAAGACATACATCCCTCCATATCCAATAGATGTCATGTCAGAAATTCTAAAAATTAAATCTCAATTGTGAGAGGCACTAAAAGCCTGGAATTTTTTTCCAGTGGCTCTGCATTTCTTTGTCCTGGCAGCTGTTTCTTTCCACCCTTTTGTGCAAATGAGTTTAGCATTTTTGTTGTTGTTAAAAAAAAAAAAAAAAGTTTATTTTGAAGATTGCAAAGCTTGTGCCGTGACCCACCAGCTTTGTTGCCACCAATCCAATCTGCAGTGGGGAAGGGAGTGAGAGAAGATGGTAGTGAAGGGAGGGGAGGGACTTGGTAGGGGTAGAGGAGGAAGACAGTTGCTGAGAGGCTTGTGCCATCCTACGCATGGGCCTCCCTGTCTTTACTCCGCCATACCACAAGGGTGATGAGGAAGGAGATGAGGCAGATGGGGGCTATGATCATGACCGGGAGCACATCCTCTGGGAGATCAGAGAAGGTGGGCTGCACTGGGGAGCAGCTGGCAAAGTGGATCTGGTGAGCTGGTAATCTGCAGGAATAATTCCTTCCTTTCTGAGAACCATTCTTGACCAACTATTCCTGAAACTAGCTGAACATCAGCTCATAACTCCTACTCAGCTTCTATAAAATTTTCCTCCCCTCTTCCTTAAGTTAGAAAGTTCTTTGCAGTCTTCTCATTACTAGGGTTTTCAGGTAGTAGCTTATGTTAATGATGTGCTGGTTGATTTTCTTCCATATGAAATGTAAAATAGGTGCTCAGTATTTTACCCCCTAGAATAAACATCACTGTGCCTTCACAGATCTTCAATGTCAGGATCTATAATCTATTGTCTTCTGAAGTGGTATTGTGATTCTCCTTATTTGCAACTGTAGATTCGGCCACTCTTCAAATGTATAGTTTAGTTTTCCCTTTCCAATAGTCTTTTGAAGTCTGTTTGCTTACAGGAACAAGGCTATCCATCATCTGGGAATTCCAAAGCAATTTCAGGAGAGGAAATTGGCGTTCTATTCACGTAGGAAAGAGAGCATGTAAAAACGATGTGTTAAGGAAAATGGTGTGGTATTGGGCCATCTCTTAACTGGAGTTCTCACATCTTTGTACCCTTAGATCCTCACCAAATGCCAAAAGCAACATTTCAAAGACTCTGGTACTTGGATCTTTTTTATCCTCCATAATGCCACCCCTGCTGACTTTGTCCAACTGACACCATCGCTCATTTGAATTAAAACTATTTCCCCCTACATGGTCCCCATCAGCCCCCTGCAATCTAGCCTTTCCATAGCAGCCAAAGAAATCTTTTTAAAACCATAAAACAGAATGTGCCAGTCCTCTGCTTAAATGCCACCCACCCCCCCCAGCTCCCAAGGTGTCACACCACAGGAAGCTTTGTTTTCTGGGAACACTGAGCTTGTTCTTTCTCAGGACTTTACGCTCCCTTAGATGCCACCTCCCTATCCTTGCTCTCACACTTCCCAAGGCTGGTTTCTTTCCCTCATTCAGGTCTCTGCTTAAAAAGCCACCCTCCTTCAGAGATCTAGACTGTCTTTTCCTTCAGTCACTTTTTATCATGTTAACATGTTTCATTCACTTATTGTATTTTTGAAGCATTTACCAATATTTTAATTTATTCTATTTATTTTTACTTATTTATTAGCTGTTGTCTGCACCAAGAATTTAAGTTTCACCAGAACAAGAAACTTTATGTCTGGTTTGCAGTGGTAACCCCTGTGCCTAGACAGGTTTGACACATAGAGGGTACCCAGTTTATTTTTTATTTATTTTTAATTTTTTTTATGTTCACCCTATACTTTTTTCTGATAAGAATGTACCTGATTCCTCTTCTCTGAGAGTCCCTCAGGCTGCATCTGCAGCTTTTTGATGTTCTTATTTATGTAGTTTCTTCCTGTTAGTTGTATTTTCTCCATGTATGTGCATGTGTTTTATTTTTATAATTAAACTTATTGATTTGAGCAAAGGCCTGTATATTCACATGGCATTCTGAGGTATGAAGGAGTCAAGGCTAAGGAAAATATCTAGGTAGTTTAGCTGGAAAGTGACCCGTCCCTTCCCCGAGCCTGTAGGTGCTAGCATGATGCAGAAAAATCAGCCAAGATTTTCTAGACTTTTTGGGATCATGGAATGAGCACCTGAAGAGAACTGGCAGACTGCAAATGTCTGGGATCAGAATATAGGGGTTGCAAAGAGGGACCACTTGGCAAGAGTCTATGGCAGGTGGCAACAAGATGTCCACAGTGAACTGGTGGGAATAGCCAATGCTCAGTGGGCACCAGCTCCTGCCGCACAGAAGCAAGTTCTGAGCATACCTGGACCCTGTGAGACCAGGAACAGCCCAAAGGGCAGTCATTGAGCCAGATGTGTCTCCAGCCAACCACACCCACGCTAACTTCTTACATCCAGATCCAAGGAGGGCAAAGGGGAGCTTTCTAGGGAGAGGAATACCCCAAACTGTTTTTTCCCCCATATGATTTTAAACATTGATTTCTGTAGCCTGTCAATGACCTCTTATTAAGAAGAGATTGAATAAATCTGAAAGAACCAGTTTTCAATCAGGAGAGCTGAGAAGAATGGAAACTCAATTAGAGCTTTTTCTTAGACAAAGTAAAGAAAGCAAATCATATGTTGCACACCCAAAATGTAGTATTGTGATTCTCCTTATTTTCAAATGTAGATTTGGCCACTTTTCAAATGTTTAGGTTAGTTACTTCAAATGTATAGGTTACTCTCTAAGAGAAGTAAGACTGGAAATTCATGGAGGAGATGCAAGTGAAAAGAGGAGGTGAACATCAAGGCTTTCTTATGCATTGTGGTAGAAGAAACTTTGAGTGCCTTTAGACACAGTGCAAAATATTACAGCAATTTTAAAAGATCAATATGAAAATAGCAGCCAGGCATGTAAAATTTGTTGAGATATATTGGTTATATGAACAAATTCCATCCCAGTGTGACAGAATGTGCTTGGAAGCAATGAAAGTCTATAAATAGAAATAGGCATTTCCATCCCTAGGAGGGCCAAGGAAAAATTGATCCTGCTGTCTGAGAAAGTGTTGACCTGCCTCAGTCTTTACCCTCTGTACTAAAATAGCAACGTGGACATGTTTATGAATTGTACATTTGGCTGGCATATTAGTGGATATTTTTGCAACTAAATCACCCCATTCAGTTCTCTCCCTAGGGGATAGGATGAGCAGGGTATTTACAGTGTCTTGAAATGGGTCAGTGGAAAAGAAAGCCTACATGTCTTTTATTCTGCTTTAGAAAGAGTTCCGTGAATAAAAATTTGGCTCTGTTCCTAATTACTCTCCTGAAATCAGTTGCTGAGTGCAACTCTGTAGCCTAACCTATCCGACAAAGACAGGACAGAGGTTAAGTGGTTTTGTCCTATATCCAAGATAGCTTTCATATAGCTTCATTGTTCCTTCAATGAATTGAGTCATTCACTAAAAATACACACTTTTACTGTGTTCCAGATATATGTTCTATAGTATTACTATCCATTGCACCAAATTGAAATGTGGAAGGAAATGTAAAATACACCAGTGTGAAATACTGGGGGATCCCATTGTTTAGCCAACCACTTACTAGGTTTGTCTAGATGCTTTGGTGAGTATACAATGCTAAAAGAAAATAAATGAAAGCATCAAATGTGATATGGTGCTAATATAAACTTAATGTCATCCTGAATGGCATTTTTCACATTTAAGCCAGAAAGACTAAAGAAAAAGCTACCTGAAGTAGTGGCACACACATTTATGTTTATCTCATCATCCTAAATGAAAACTGATACATAAAACCTCTAAATTTGCTCTCTTTTATAATAGCACATTCTACTTGTCCAATCTAATATGTCACATTTTTCTTAAACTGAGTCATTCCTAAAAGCAGTCATGAAGACATTATAGAATGAATAGGTCAGATTCCTCAACAGATTGAAAATAAGTTAATGCAGTTTTAATCAAAAGCCAGCATAACTGGACACTTTGACTTCACTACTGATGTGATATTCGTTAAGCTTTTTTGAATACAGTTGCTGCTATTATCACTGTAAAACAAATATTCTGGGTGGGGAGAGGGGATTAAACTCACTAAATGTTGGCAGCGCAATGTGGAGCTGTATATTTGGGTAGCATCAGGGTGCCAGACTAAACTCTTGTCTTGCATGTTGAGGTATATTTGCCACAGAGATCACACTTACTTCAATAGTCAAATCATGTGTGTTAACACTGTCAATTTATCACTCCTGCCTGGGATGCAGTGATTTCCAAATGTACCATTTTTATAATTGTTTTCTAGGCCCGAAGGCATGACAAGGCGTAGGCTATGCCTTTCTAGGAGCTTATTACTTTCTCCTTGTAGGATTCACTGTTTCTGACTGGGTTAGCAGTTTCTCTCTAACACTTGACTGTGTTATACAGTATGCCAGGTCTCAAGCCACGTTGGAGCCAAATAGGAAAAAAAAAATGATGAAATGCAGCTAAACAGTTTTGCTGACATCTTCTTGCCTCGTTTCATTCACAGAGTGCGAATCCCTGGAGCTTTACAACCATTTGAAATTCAAAGGCAAATGCTGAGAGCACACCATCATGAGAATTGGCACCAATGAAAAAGTTTGTCAAAACTGCTTTGGCAGTGAACCACTGAATGTTTTCCACACAAGTCGAAAGCTGACACCATTCATAGACAGCTCATGGGGCAACCCAAAGGAAAGATGTCAGATCCAGTGAACTGTTTTCCTTGCAATTATTGTATGATTTCAACATTGAAGTCTATAAGAAATAGTATTTTTCTCTGAAGTGTGTAAGGTGCATCATTTTCTTTTATCATGAGAACTTTGTCCTCTCGCATTTTCCTTAGAACTTGAACTGGCACTTTTGGAAGCCTGCTAGTGATTTTGAATTTCAGACAAGAATAAACTATGATCCATCCCTCTTAAATGCTCTAATTGTATGAACTATGTCCTTAGATGCATCCTATGACACATTAAATATTAATAAATACATTTTAAAAGCACCAACAAGTATGATTCCTTTGTGTTCACTGATAACTACTGTAATTGATCCTCTGCTTTCTCTCTACAATTTAAAATGAAGCTAAGAAGCTGGTAAGCCTTACATTTTAAACATTAAACTTGAACACACCAGCTCTGACATTCCATAGCCACATCATGTTAACAACTCTATTTCCATATCCAAGGATTTCTATAATTTCTCCCTTTACTGCAGCAAATAAATAAAGTGGGGATTATTTATTATTTCTTCCACCAAGAAATGTATTCCCTTTGTCACAATGTAAGGTTCTGTCTCTTAATAATTTGGGAAAGTAGAAATGATCATTATCCTAACCATCTAAAGAAGGCCTCTTCCAGAGATTCTTTATCAAATTATTCTCCCATATTTTGGTAGGAATGTACTTCAAACTCTAATCATTCTCTTTGTTAGTTTATCATCGATCTTCCCTCATTAGACTTTAAGTGCCAATATACTTTTTATCATATTCAAAGATGTAACCCCCTAAAGCCCAGAAGAGTGACTGATACTTTGTGGTGCTTAGAACATCTTTGTTGAGTGAGTGAATAATTGTGTGAATTTGCTGATCAGAGTGAGAAGAATCAACTAAAGTCTAATCTACAGGCAATTTTTTTTTAAGTTAAGATTGATTGCATCTTGTGGCTATGGGAGGGAATGTCACTACACCATTTTCACAGCATGACCATATGCAAAGCAACAAGCAAACAGAATTGATCAGCTGGGTATCAAATATCATTTGGGGGTCTTTCTCTAATATTGCTCAACCATAAGGAGGAAAGAACATATTTAAGATGATGAATTAGTTTTGATCAAAGCAGCAGAAGTGCTATGAATGACCAAAAATGTTGTTATCTATCAGGAATGTAATCCAAGCCACAAATGCAAGCCACATGCATAATTTTGAATTTTCTAGTAACCACATTTAAAAAAATGTAAAAAGAAAGAGGTGACATTAATTTTAATATGTTTTATCTAACTCAATAATTTCAAAAATTCTCTTCCAATATAAAGTCATGTAAAAATTATCAGAGAGATCATTTCCATTCTTTTTTTATTCAAAAAAAATCTTTGAGAGCCAGTGTTTATTTGATACTTATAGCACATGCCAATTCAGACTAGTTACATTTTAAGCATTCAGTAGACATGTGGCTACAGGCTATCATACAGGAACCAATAAAGCTGGAATAGAGATCTGGCATTGGGGTTAGAGCTTGCGTAATTATCAGAGCTGGTAGAGGAGTCTATGCAAGACTTACCTCTGTGTTTAATGTTTAGTGCTTGACGTCTTTAAAGGACAGTAGACTGGCAACTAGGGATTTTGTTTGTTTGTTGGCGAGAATGAAGGAAAACCAGAACCTGTGAGGACAGATTTCAATACACATATTTTTCACCACTTTCGACCTAAATGTAATGGGTGACTTGCAAGAGAGGCTGGTGCTTTTCACAGTGATGCTGCCAAGAATGGGGTGAGAACTCCGAGGAACTGCAAGAACAAACCTGGTAGGAGCTGGAGAAGCTACAGCTTCAGTTGCTGCCCAACACCTACAAAGGGAGCTAACAGCTCAGCAACAACATGTGCCAGCTGCCTAAGTGTTTGCATCCCAGCATCAAACTTCAAGGCATAAAAATATGGCTGTTGTTTTACTTTTGCCTTTCAAATCTCCCAAAAGCAAAGTGTCTCCTGCAGCCAATGCTAACCCAAACCATACAAGGAAGGGAATTCTGGGAAATGCAGTTCCAGCTTAGCTAAATTGAATACAAAACAAGGCTGGCATAGAAGCTCACTCTCTTTCCAAGTCCTGTCAAAACTGAAATTATTCTTTGGATATATCATCTCAGTTATATTACAGTGATGGGATTTGAAACATATGCTCCAATGAAGCCTCCTGTAGTGAAGAACCAGTGCTTGCACTGAGAAATTAATGCCTATAGAATTTATATTGGTATGTTTCTCCTTTCTTCTGCCTTTTTTTTTTTTTTTTACTCTACCCTATAAACACCTACACAGCATCATTTGACTGCAGAGATCCTGAAGAATATAAAGAATCACCTGCAGAGACTGGGTGGGATTAATGAGTGCTAATTGCACTTGAAGTCAAAGGTCTAATGCAGTTTTTAAAGTGAAAGTATCATAGGCTTTTAGGACTAGAAATAGCTTTTTCCAATTACCAGACTGAATCTCCAGGTGAGGAACTGAGACCCAGAAACACAAATTGAGTGACCCGGCAACATGTGTTAGGCAGCAATTGAGCAAAAGCTAAGACCCTGTTTTCCAGAGATCTAAGGTCACTAAAATAAATGGGGAAAGCAGATAAGTTTACTCACTCAAACACAGAATACCTTCTTGGTTAAGCCTTACCTACCACAGAGAGACAATACCTGTTTATAATTACTATCCATAATACTATCAAAAGTGCCAACAAAAACAGCGTTCAATATATTAAATGCCTCGTAAGCTTAAGGCAATTCCTATAAAGGAAAGGAAAAATGTTTGAAAGTTATATTCTTAATAGCAGCAGACTCATATTAAATATAGCATGAATCATTAAAGTTAAAAACCTTTCCCCACTTTCCATCCCTTTCATTTCCCTTTCTTTTTGCCTTCTTTTTCCTCTCAGCTTTCCTAGTGAGGGAGATCATTCCCCAAGGATTTTAAGTCACTCAATTTTGGCTTGCATCTCAAGGGGAAGATTTGCAATCATTCACAGCACTTGAGGCAGAAGCAGAGAGCAAGAGAAGGTATATGTCCTGAGTCCAGCTTCTTTGCTTTTGCTGCTCCTATAAGTTCTCTGCATAGAGCAGACGTGGTGTTGTGACATGTTTGGCAGAGGCTCAATCTGAGAAAGTGCCTCCCTTTCTCCCTCAGCTCCTCCCTCAGCAGTACAGAAGGGATATCCCTGACGAGCAAGCTTGCATAGTGAGGGAAAAGTGGCCTTGTAATGAGCATTTTGGGGCAAAAGAGAAGTCAAATGTGAGTTACAGCCAGGACTGAATGGATCTGAAGCACTTTTAGAGGTTGAAGTGAGTAGGAATTCACCATCAGTGGAAGATATCCCACCTCTTCCAGAACAGTTGCCTTGACACCCTGTGCTGGGAGAATAGAACATGAGTTACGGGATCTCTGGGCTTGTTGGCAGTGGCAACAAGGGCAGAGGTCCATGTACCCCAAAGTCAATGGTGATAAAAACCTTCCCTCTTGGACAGAAAAAGAAGAGAAACCCTGAGTAATGGGAGAAACTACTTAGAGAAGGACTCTGAATTTTAAAATGGTTCTGTAACAAACAACGTGATGTAAATATAGAACCATTTCAAAATTCAGAGACTGTTTTCAGCTGGGATGGGCTGTGACTTTTAATAGGGCAGATACTTGACTTTACTGTATCTAAGTTTCCTATGGTAAATGAGGATCTTCAGACTCATTTTGAAGGAAATTTGAAAGTAAGATTAGATTAGTTATGGAAAATAAACTTACCTTTTTCTTTCCCTTAAATAGGAGTCAAAGTAAATAATTCTCAGCCCTATGATGTGACTCCAACCCGAACTTAAACCTGAATATTTTTGAGTTTCCTTGATAGGCTAAGAAGTAGCAGGACTGGATAGAGGGAAGGAAGCCAAAGTGGTAGTATGAGGACAAATAAGTCTAAGAAGGCCAAATTTGTAGGAAACAAAGAGAACTAGGCAAAGTCAGATGATGAAGAAATAGGCCAAGTATGAGCATATGCATTTAGAACATATGACTATATAGCTGTACAAATTCTACTTAGAAATTAAATATTCATGTATTATAAAAAGAATAGTACTTGCCCACTGAAGCATTTCAAGTGTACAGAACACGAGAAAAGACAAGTCCATCCTACAATAAGAATCATTTTCTGCTCCTCTTCCATCAAAGAATTCATAAAATTGAGAAACACTGTTTACATGTTTGAATATCCCTTTTCCTGTTAACATCACAGAAGAAACATCTTTGTCATTTCATGAGAACTTTTCATCAACATTATTTTTGATGATTGTGCAATAATGCCTATGTAATATCTGATGGTATAGTTGTACCATAAGTGACTTCTCATTTCTTTCAAAGAGCTTTACTTTTGGGAGAATATGACAGTCTTTTGATAGGTCACTTCGGCTATGCTTCAGTTTCCAATTATAAAATCAAGCTCTAATCTAGGCGTTGCAGTGAAAGTGCTTTGCAGATGTGATTCAAGTCCATAATCAGATGTCAAACAAGGAGATTGTTCTGGATAATCATGGTGAGCCTAGTTTAATCAGATCAAAGGCCTAAAGAGAGGCACTGAGACTTCTCTGCTAACGTTCACAGTGCCAGCCTGCTCTTCCAGATTGCCTGCTCAAAAAACCTTTGCTTTTTAGAAACAACTTTGGCCCTGGATCTATTTCAAAGTAGGAAATATTTAACCATGAGAAACTCATTGGCTACTAAATGCATGAAAATGTAGAGGAAAAAAAAAAAAAAAAAACCCTGGAAATTTGATATCACTCAGAAGATACCTGAAAGTTCTATCTGAAATGTCAAAAAAAAAAAAAAAAAAAAAAAAGAAATGCCGAGGTAGTCACTAACCATGCAAGCCTTATTTTGTGGATGACAACAGAAAAGCAAGAAAGATGGGGAAATGGAAACAAGCTCTAATTGATTGACTGATTCTGACTGATAACTTCAAATTTAGAGGCCCAGGGTTATGAAGAGCTTAGATTTTCCGATAAAGCCTGCATAGTACTGCGGCCAAAATGTGCTAAGTCAGTTGAAAATGATTCCACATCTGTTGAATGTAGACAAGGTAGAGTGCCTTGCTCCTCTCTTTCTAGGTTCCTATTTCTAATGAATACAGACTATTTTTCCCCTGAAAATGCATATAAACTCCCCCCTCACAGAGGCCCTGCTCAGACATGATAAATGGAGGCCTTGAAGTGCTTTCTCTAGCGAATTACGTATTAGAATTACCTTTTCCATATCTGGGAACTTCGTATTCTTACCTATTTATTGCCTTGCTCAACATTTGCTGCCTCTGGCTGCTGAAACTGATTAGGAAGCAAGGCCAGTTGGAGATTTGAAATGGTACTGTATTGACTTTTTTTTTTTTTTTTTAATAAGGGAGATATGGGTAGCACAGAAATTTTTAGTAGCACTCTCTATCTGATTGTAGTTGGGATCATATCTTGTTTTCTTTATTTCCTTGTAGCAAACCATGAATACACCATGTTTCCTACTCACTTATACTCATCTGAAATATATTGGGTGTTGCTCATTTTAAAGGCCCAAGGGAAGAAAAGCAAACCCAGATTGCAGGCACTTTGCCTTGTGGTTGATGTCGCCAAATGTCATTAAAAAGAATTCTTCAGGTCAGGTATCATTCTAGATGTGGACACGAAGGCTGAATAAATTAGGTGTCATGTCCAAGGCAGAAGTGGGATTTTAACTAGGAGCTGCTCTCTTTTCACTCTGCCACACTGCCATTTTAGGTAGTACACGTATCCTCTAAATGTCACAATCAATGAAATCTCATTTTAGTAAATGCACTTGTGAAAAATGTACTAAATGCAATTATATATTGGGGACTCGATTTTGTAGAAAAAAATACCTTCCTTATTGGCCTTACCACCCCTTTTCAATTTGTTTTGCCTTTCTAATGTTGAGAAAGATAAAAGAACATTTTCTTTTTAACATATCCTTGCCATTAGCTGTTCTGAGAAGATTCGGTAATGACAGGTAAAAAAAGCATGTGCTGCAGCTAAGTGGATGCATTCTCCACATCTTTCATTGTGCTTCTGCATAGTCAACAGGGAGGAAATTCCTTACCATGGAGGATAAGGCCTTCACATGATCAGGGACTACTTAATCCAAATATATTATCTATATAAACAACACCTCTCCTCTTCCTCCTTGCCCCCACAACCCAGGGTAATCATGAAAACATCTTTAAAGAAGAAAAATGGAGGTTATAAAACACTATTTTAGGAATGACTGTGTGAATAGCCTTCTAATCTCATTATTTGATTAATTTAGATTTTTGCAAATTTGCAAAACATGATCAGCTTAATATTTGGCAAGTTTGTATATTCCCAATATAAGTCCATATATTGGGAAATGTCTTTCTTTAAAACAGGAAGTGTTAGCTCAAAACAGATAAGATATGAATAAATAATCATAACAAATGATGATGTGTAAGTAAATTTTGCATATAATTAAATTACCTCTAAATACCTGACTCATATACATATGTGTTTAGATCAGTATGTGCTTCAATTATCATTCACAGATGTGACATGCAAATTGTTTATTGTAAGAAACAATTGAAAAAGTTACCTTTCATTATGATGTTTTTGAAATCTAGTTTCCACTTCAAACATTTGATTTTTTTTATGTGATGACTAATAGCTCAGCTCGCCTAAAGAAAAATGCTTTTTGTTTTTGTTTTCTTTGTTCCAAAGTGTATTTCACTTAGCCATGGAGTTCTGAGCTCTCGAATGCTTTTGTTCTTTGTTTTTGCTCTTTTTGTGACTGTGAGTAGATGAAAATAGAACTGAAGGGTTGTAACGCACTCTTTAAGTCCTAAAGGATTCCTAAGGGTTCTTTTATTTGTTGATGGCTGGGATTTTCTCATTTACATCCTTTCAGAGAACAAACCATGGAGCTGACATATCATATCTGTGTCTGGATAACCTTTTGTGCTAGACAACTGTGTATGGATTAACTCATAATGGTTATTGACTCAATTCTTACAGCATTCCTCTAAGCAGAAGGCAGAGGCCAGCCGCTTCCATTCCTTACCATGACAACAGCATCCCAGACAATTTCTACAATCATTAGATTTTAAGTATGATAAGAGTCACATACATTTTTCTTTCCTGAAGTTAGATTCTGAATTGCTAATAGCTCAGAAGAAGTTAGGGTGAAAGTTTGCCTTAACTCAGAAAACTTTCCACCTAAATAGGAAAATACAGTTGGTGGGGTAGGTTTTAAAGCCCTCTAAAATGTTCGAAGCTCTTGGATGCAGAGTGAAGAATATAATTTGCACATAAACAATTGTCACAATTATAATTACACATTCATCTTCTCAGTTTTGGTGGCTCAGCAGTTGGGCACAGCTTAACGGGGTCTTCTGGCCAATGAGCAAGATGTCAAAATTGTAAGCTAATAAATTCCCACTGTTTATACCAACCCATTTCTTGGCATTTGATGGAGCAGTCTAGGAAACTAAAACACGCATTATAAACATTGACTAAATAGTACAAAATTTTATTTTCTTTGCCCTAGGTTAAGCAATTTTACTGGGGATTAAATGACACTGGAGCATGCTCTTTGGAATGCTCTCTAGTAACTAGCACTAGAAGGAAAAGAAATATCTTGATTTATTACAATGAAGATGATAATAGATAACATTTATGTTCTAAGGGCTGTTCAGAGCACTTTATATGCATTATATAATCCAGCCCTCATGAAAGCCCTAGGAGATGTTGTATTTTCTGATTTTACTGATATGAGAAATGAGGCTCAGAGAATTTAAAAACCTTGTACAACTTGAAAGGCAGAGCTGAGAATCTACATGTCTGCCCGATCCTAAATCCTAGGTATCTCACCCATACTATTGCACCCAGGGATCCACAACAGGAGTGTTTTATGTCCAACACATGCATTTAGGAAGTCTAAAGTATTGCAATAATTTATAGTAAGCTCAGTTTTATTACCTTTTAAGTTATAATGAATAATTACAAAGTAACAACCTCACGATTTTTATTTAGATATAAAACTCTTTTTAATTATTAACCACATATATGCAAATCCTTCTACAAACCTGAAATGCAGTTTATTGTCACTTGAAAATTAAAGTTCTAAATAAAATAAGTGATATCTGTATTTTGTTTGCACATATATACATACATACATGTATCTATTCTATTATTACAAAGATAATATATTATAATGTTTTATTATAAAGATGAATAACTTGAAGGCCAAGAGAGGTTATATTGTCCTTAATTCCAAATTTTTTGCAGTATAGACAATTAGGTTTGGGTACAGACAAAATCTATTCATTTAACAAAATTTTATTTGGTATCTACTATGCTCCAGGTAGAGTTATAGATTTTGGGGAAATGGTGGCAACAAGACAAGGTCCACATACAATTTTAAGTCTTCAAGTTAATTAATAAAATAATAGAATTATTCTGTATCATTTGTTCTGCATGCATTATAGCAGATAGACATCATATATGGTAAACTTGGGCATGAATACAACAAATATCTAAAACAAGTATTATATCATACTTGAATTGTGCAGAAAATGAGGTTGTTCAAAATTCCTTAATAGGAGTAAAGTAGAACATGAAACACAGTTTCTCTATCTATATATGCATAAAAAGTAAATAGTCTTAGTTGTATTCTATTTACACTTTATATTATTTTGTCATTGTAGTAGGTAGCTTTAGACGTGTCTTCCAGTAATCTCTGCCTCCTAGTTTTCATGTCCATGTGTAATTCTCTCCCCTTGAGTGTGGGCTAGACCTAGTCACTGTCTTCTAATGAATGGAATATGGCAAAAGCAATTGCGTGTCTTCTGAAATTGCCACAGAAGACTGTGGTTTATTTCTTCCTAGCATTTTCTCTCTTACTGGCATTCTCTCTTGCCCTCTAACTGGCTTGCTCTGATAAAGCCAGCTGTCAAGTTCTGAGATGTTCCATGGAGTGGCCCACATGACAAGGAAATGAGAGTGGTCCCCGGCCAAGCTCATGAGGAACTGTATCTGCCAGCAACTATGTCAGTGACCTTGAAAGCAGACACTTCCCAGTCAAGCCTGACCAACATCTTGATCATAAGCTCATGACTCTTGGCCAGAGGACCTAGTTAGGCTGTGTCCAATTGCTGAGCCACCAAAACTGAGAAAATGAATGCGTATTGTTTTAAGCTGCTAAATTTTGGCATAATTTGTTAAATAACAATAGATAATGAATACAACCATATTTATATAATTTATACCAAATGCATCCAATACCCTAGCTAATTGCATTTATGGATTTCATTATTTTAATGCCAGAGAAGCCAAGAAAAAATCTCTCTCCCATTGGTCACAATTCAGGAATATAATTTGAGTGGACCCTCCAATCTTGATCTTTTGATATTGCCATATTTCCAAAACTCATTGAAATTGCAGTAATCTCTGTAGCACCCACATTCCAAACCTCCCCCATGTCACCCCTTCCTTGCCTCTCTCCTGCATTATTTATGAATTGTCTCCACCAACAGATGTAAACTCCTTTTCTGACACAGACTCTGTGAAGTTCATCTCTTTTTTATTCCCATGTCTCCTAGTATCAAAAAAAGTGTTATGTCAAATCAGAGTTCAATTTTTAATGGAGAGATAGATGCTCTCATCTCAGGGCCATTCATTTAAAAAGGATATAAAATTGGAGAAGATGATTGGACTATGAAAAGGGAAAAATTAATGTTTTAAAAGTATCATATGTAATGGACTGAATAGTCACAGCATGCTAAAATTAATTTGCATGCATGCCTGAGTGCATGCACCAGGGATTAGTGGGTTTTAGGAGTAGAGAAGAACTCCTAGTCTAAATAGCCAGGTGACAAGGACAGGATGGATAGGTAGCCATCAGGGGCTCATGGTAAGTAAGGGATATCTATCAACCAGTATAAAAGTATTTTAATATTTTAACAACTGTCATGGTTGTACCAATCCTACCAGTGGATTATCAGCCCTAAGCACATGATATGCTTACTAAATCACTAAAAGCTTTATAAAGGATTATATTTAGAAGTGAATTGTCTAAAAGATCTTTTTGCCTAGTTTAATTTTTTACTGACTATCTTTTAAAATAGCATATAAAGGAAATATCAAGACATTTGAATTACAATGTAATTGCAATAATTTTAGCATGTTTGCCAAAAACGTATCATGTTGATATAATGTATTCTACTTAAAATATCCAATGGCAATGTTCACTACAGTCCTATTTGAAAAAGCAGCAATATTGCTCAAAGGCAGAATCATTAGGATTGACAATCAATCTTTTTTTAAAAACTGCTTCCTATTTCCTTTTCTCTTTTTAGTAACCTCCTCCAAATTTTGAAAAGCACAACCCTACAATAATGTAAAAATATATGAAACTAATTCATGATTATTAACTCCACACTCATATCAGCTTTCATGAGGTTTTGTTCAAGCTAAAATTATTAAGCAAGTATTTATGGTGCCACCTCTGCTAGGCCATTTGTGAATGAAAGGAGTGTTGACTAATAGAGCTTAACATTCAGCTGGGAAAAGGAGAGGCAAACATACAAATCTAAAGCCCAGGCAAGATTTGAAAAAGAAGAAATGTCAGAAAGTAGCATAGACTGCTGAGAAATGAACATTACATAGATTAAGAAAGTTGGCAGTTGTTTAATGCCCAGGAAGTGGCATAGCAGGAGCCTAAAGCATGAATGGAAACCTTGTGTCAGAAACCACTTCAAAATATTAATCAGAGGATTTCCAGGAAAAATCTTGAATTGAGATTAACTTTCTAATCCTCTCCCACTCTATTAAAACACTTCTGGAAAAAGTCCAAGGGAATATAAAGATATGAAAAGGGTTCATACACGTGACTAAATTTTCAAAAATATCACCTGGTTGTTAGATTCTATGGATGAAATTGAAAGAATACAGAAGAAAACACTTTCAACTGACCCTATCTGTGATTTCAATGAAAATGAGGAAAACATAGACTCTGAAAACAAAGGAAGAAAAAGATCAGAGATGTAACAAAAAAATTATTTTTATGGGAATTGAAAGAAAACTGGCAAAATAAAAAATAAGCTTGATAAAAAAAAGAGGACAAGCACAATAAAAAAGAGGATGGAAGTAAGGAAGGAAAAATTAAAATATAAAAAGAAAACCACAGGGAATGAAAATATTCATAAGCAGTAAAATGAGAGCCGTCTATGCCGACTGTAGGATCTGTGTTTAGTGTACAGGTCTGATGACCCCACTATGCAGAGGTGAAAATTTCAGAGAGGAGAAATCTAAAAGAGATTATGAGATACGGGAGAAAGAAAACAGAAATCCAACATATGGTGACGAGCGTTCCTGAGGAAGAAGACAAATAAATGGTAAACACTAACCAACTGTATAATAATATGAAGCATTCTTGAGCAGAATAAAGATTTGTTTCTGAATAGAAGAGAAATCTGCCTTGAAACATTAAGAAAAGGAGAGCAAGCATAATGAAGCAAAGTATGCTAAGATAGGTCTGGTTTCAGTGGTGGCCAGGTATCAGAGCATCTTGGGGGTGGGGGCACATATCCAGCAAAAGAGAGGATTACAAATGATCAACTCAAGAGTTGTAAAATTAGAGTACAAAACATTTAATAGACAGAATTTACTATGATGATTTTATAAGTACATTCATAAAGCACTCCTAAATTCAAATTCCATTCTTAAAAGGACAAAAAAAAAAAGACCATACACAGCAATGAACAACCATACAAAGGGTCAAATATCACAGATTTAATAACATATAAAAGCAATAAAATGCAAACATTTGCTGGAAATAAGAAGTATTGTTTATTTTAAAACAATGTTTAGAACTTAAATTTAGATTTATGAAAACTCAAAGATGATGAATACAAGTATTTGAAACAGGATGTATACTTTCCAAGTTGGTAGAGGGTGAGGAAAAAAAGACAATTGGTTCCAGACATTAAAACATAAAAATAGGAAACAAAAAAAATACAACCAAAAAGGATGAGTCCTAGGCAATGGACAATTTGACATAAGTTATGAAAATGAAATTCGATGAGTCAAATGCCACTATTAAAAAAAAAAAGAATAACTCACTATTCCTCACAGTTAAGTACCAAGAGATGATTTCTTGGCCAAAAACTACTGGCATTCTTTAAAGCTTTGGGTAAGTAATGCCAAATTATCTATCTGAAAACTTATACTAACATATATTCCCATTAGCACATTTTTAGAGAAACTATTCTTTTGACTCTGTCAAGACTGAGACTTAACATGGCCATTTTGCAATTTGTTGACTACTATTGATGTAAATGTTTCAAAAGTTTCATTGGATTGTGGTATTAATTTTTCCTTTGTGAATAAACTATTCATGTTCCTTACCCACATTTCTATTAGGGTGTTTTTCTCTGGATTTGTAAGTGAATTAGTAATATATAGACTATACATGTATAAGACACTATCCTTTTTCTCTGTTATTTATAGTGCAAAGTATATTTCCAAGTTTGCCATTTACTTTGTATTTTTTGTTGTTCTTTGACATAACAAATGTGTTTTTTGTTAATTTTTAAAATGTTTTTAATTTTTAAAAATGTGTGTATTTATTTTTATTAGAGTAGTGGGTTTACAGAACAATGATGCATAAAATACAGGGCAGCCATATACTATCCTATTATTAACACCATGCATTGGTATGAATCGTTACAATTGATAAGAGGATTTTTTTATGATTGTACAATTAACTATAATCCATGGTTGAACTTAGGATTCATTGTGTAGTGCAATTCCATGGATTTTTAAAATTTATTCTACTACTATATATACAACCTGCTTTTTGATTAAAACAAATTATATAGTTCAATCTACTAGCTGTTACTTCACCACCTCTTCCATCAGGGATAGACCTTGAAATGCTTTCACCACTTTGTGACCAAATAAATATTTTATCATAGCTGCCTTTTGGTTTTCTATTTTCATTTAATTATTGAATCTATGCAGACTTCATTTTCTATAACATCTGAGGTAGGAATTTTGCCCCCTTTTCCGAGTAGATCACAATTATCCTAAGAGCCAATTATTAGTTTTATTTTATTTGCCCATGTATTTAAAATTAGACATTGTTCTAGGAAAAGGGCTGATAAAATTGAGTGAATATACACTTCGGTTTACACAGGGAACAGGATGTATTAGAGAGCCCCAGGGTTTAGTCTGCAGACCTCTTTTCGATATATATTTGTGCTTTTTATTGAATGCAGTCTCATAGTTTTAAAATTGTCTATGTCTGGTGACTCCCAAATGAATATCTCACTCCTAACTCTGTGTCTCTGAATTCATATTGTATTTTATATATATATGTGAGAATTAAATTTAGAGATACATATGTCTGTCTACTTGACTGACATCTCTACCCTCCATTCTTGTCCATATTAGTAGAGCACCTCCATTCTCCCTGCTGCTCAGGCCCCAAACTTTAACATGATAATCAGCTCCTCTTTCTTCTATACGCCACATCTCACAGTTCAGCAAGTCAAGATGTTTTTTAAAATATCAAGAATCTGATCCCTTTTCACCTCCTCTACAGCAACTGTAGAGCAAACCACCCTTACCTCGGGCCTGGAATATGCTCTTCAGCTCTTTACCAGCCTCTCTGATTCCATCTATATCCCTCCCCCCAACTCTACAGTATTTTCCACATAAAAGCCAAAGGGAAACTTTTAAACATAAATCAGATAGACATTGTACCTACTTTCCCCAAATTTCTAATGCTTTACCATCTTAATGTAAACTCTAATTCTAACAAATCCTTCCATCCCCTGCGTGATCTGTCCCTCTGTAGCCTCATCAGAATTTTTCCAGCCTCACTCTGTCTTCTCACTATCCCTTGAACACAGTGGGACCTTAATACTTACCATTTCCTCTTTCTGAAAACCTTCAGATAAGTTATGATGGATAACTCCCTCATTTCCTTCAAATCTCTGCTCAATTTCTCCATATCAATGAGATTGGCCTAATCATCTTATGTTAAATAGCTCTCCCCAATGCTGTCAAGTTTCTGTTACCCTTTAGTTTTCTTCACTGCACTTACCACTGTTATACATCCATTTCATTTATTTATCTTTCTTCCTCCACTAGATTGTAAGGTCCATGACAACA
This sequence comes from Choloepus didactylus, assembly GCF_015220235.1. NCBI lineage: Eukaryota > Metazoa > Chordata > Mammalia > Pilosa > Megalonychidae > Choloepus > Choloepus didactylus. The sequence goes on along the minus strand of NC_051323.1, from coordinate 14,690,846 downwards.
TAGATTTAGTTTTGTTCAAAGTTGCCATATTCTAGGACAAAGCTTAGTACAAAGTAGGAGGTCAATGCATTTGTTGAATGAATAAATGATTGACTAAAGGAAAGGAAACCTGACACCAAGATCTGTTTGGTCCTTTTCTCTTCCTTTTTTCTACCAAGCTTTCAGTTTGGGAGAAGATTTGTTATTTATTATTGTGTATTATTATCTATTTTCATGAAGCATCCATTTACAAATAGACCTGAATATGGCCTTGGTCATTAAGACATGTTTTACAGTCATATACCTAAGTGTTATTCTTTAACATATGCTAAAGGGCTGCATCGGAACCTTCTTACATTTTAATTGCTTAATTCTCCCTACATTTCTGATTTTTGAGTAGTATTCATTTATAGGAATCATGTTTCAGTAATTATGTGTTTGGAAGCACATTTTTTTTTTTTACCACCAGTTTTGTCCTATTGATCTTTCTGGGAATTTATAATATGCAAGATTTCTTTCTTGATGGGTTCTAATTGTCTGTTGTACCATAGAAAACAGTTCTGCTAATTGTGCTAAGAGTGGCCCACTCATGGTGCATTTTATATTTAATAATAGGTTCATACCCCTAAAAGAACAGCACACAGATGAAAAGGAAGAAGGAACTTTTGAGACAATCAGAGTTCATGGTTACATGATGTTTTTAAGTTGAAAAGTACCTGAAAAACTACAACAGAAATAATTCCTCTTGGGAGGAAGTACTTTAAACTTCAGCTACAAAGACAGACCAATAATTCCAAATCTCCAACTTAGGTTGTAATCTATTCAGTATTTAAAAATCATTTTTTTCTAAACACGATCATTGTCACATGCATTTATTATTTTAAAAGAGCTCTCTCAAGAAAGCATTGAATTGATATTTATGAAGACATTTATTGCACACTAAATGCCAAGTAAAGATTATAAAAATATCTTTATTGAATCCTAACTATGATGAAAGACATTTTCCATTAGTAGCATAATTAGCTCATAATTATGTAAGCAATAAATGCATAATTAGTTTTTTTATTCTTAATACATTAATATTGTATACAATATTGGCCATGGAGTTGTAAATAATATTGACAATTAAATCACTATTTCCTTGTGTACTGAATATCAATTTCATTGAAGGAAGAGATACATCTAGAATACAGAAAAGTTTACAGAAGAATTCTTCTACTTCAAGTGCATATGTAATTCCTTCCTGTTCTTGGGTATTTGAGGATAGATTATAGTTCCCCATATTTGGGGGAGGGGTGTTGATAATTTAGGCTATAAAATTCATCGTGAGATAGGACATTATTTTTTCACTTGCACTTTAGTTCAACCTTAGTATTAACAGGACTGTACTGCTCTATACTATAAAACCAGCTTTTCTTTATTTCTCAAGATTTGAGAACCTATCATTAAATGGACGAGTATTTTTAAAAATGTATAAAGCAGAAGGTAGATTACTTAAATGCAAGCTAAAGACCTACACTGAAGAATTTCAGGTTATTACAGTTTATATTTTTCTTACTGTGGGGGGAGAGTAAACAATGGGCCAGAAATGTTTAAAGCTGAAACTACAATGTAATCAATCGATATTTCAATATCCTTAACTTTTTAAAACAAAAAGTATGTCTACTGTACCTTTATTATTGATAATTTGAAAGAAGGCAGAACCACATTTCCTTTTAAGGGAAATCATATATATGTTGTATATCCTAAAATGGAATATTACAAAACCCTCCAAATGAGGATTTCAAAGAATTTTTAAGATTTAGGAAAATACTACTATATAATCTTTTCAAAAACTTTTAATTAAAAAATATAATACAGAAAATATATGCAGAGATTAAATATTGTAGAGGGAACATTCTGGTAATAAACACAACCCAAGAAACAGAGCTTTGCCAGCCCCTGAAATTCTTGTCCAGGTGCCCTAATTCAATCACAACTATCTCCTTCCCTGCAAATTTAATCCCTCTCCTAACATTTATAGCAATTCCTTCTTTGTGACTTCTAATTTTATTATCAATCATCAGTTTTATCATCCCTAGACAATAGAGTTTAATTTTGCTCAATTTTTAACACTTTTTAATCTTTAAAAGTCTCCGCTCATCAGCCAGTCTTTCCTTGATCTTTTTAGTTCCCTTAATATTTTTGTCCAAGACCCTGGGGCATTTGAGTTTCCCAAAGACTAGATTTTGCTGATTGCATAATCAATGTGCAGTTCTAATGCTCCTTTGTCCCCTATATTTCTTGACAATCAGTAGCTGAATCAAGAGACTTGATAAGACTCAGGTTTGATCACTTTGCCAAGGTTATCGATGATGTCTTCTTTCATCAGAAGACATACCATGTGTGCTTGTTTATTTTTGTGATGTCAGCAACCGTTGATATCCAATGCCTGGATTCATTATCTATTGTTAGTTTATCAAGCATTACAGTTCATACAGGAAAGGAGAAGACAAAGGCAAGATTCTTTTGCTTTATTTACTACTTTTCAAGAAATTGCATTGATTCCCTGTTGTCTTCTGAAGGTGACTAACTAGGAGTTTGTTTAAGTCAAATGCTTTAAGATAATTGCAGATTCACATACAGTTGTAAGAAAAAATGCAGCTACATCCCAGGTACCCTTTACCCATTTGCCCTCAATGGTAACAGCTGGTAAAACTATAGCACAGTATCACCAACTGGCTATAGGAAATTATACCATCATGATAAAGGACCTTTCCACCACAAGTACACTTCCTATTACCCTTTCATACTGTACCCACTTCCTTCCAAGCCCAGTCCCGCTATAACCTCAGGCAACCACTAATCTTTTCACCATTTCTGTAATTTTGTTATTTCAAGGATGTCATATCAATGGAATGATCCTTCGAAGTTTGGATCTTGTCACTCAGCATAATTCTTTGGACATCTAGGTTGGTGTGTATCAGTAGCCATTCCTTTTTACTGCTGAGTAGTAGACTGTGATACAGATGTGCCCGTTTGTTTAACCATTCACCCACGGGAGGACATCTGAGTTGACTCCATTTTCTTGGTGCAATGACTAAAACTGTTATTAAAAAAATATTTCCCAATTTTTATATATCTATATTAGTTTTGAAACACCCATGTGCATTTTTTCACTTATGTTTGTAGCATTGTGGAATTTTAATGAATAATAGATATTGAAAATGAAAGATAAATGAAAACAGTGAGAGTATATCATGATGTTTCTTTAATTAAGCTTTTTATTTTGAGGTAATCGTAGCTTCACAGACTGTTGTAAGAAATAATCTGGAGAGATCCAGTGAGCACTTTGCCTAATTTCCTGCAATGGTATGAATAAGGCCATGAAAAGAATGCATACAAGTTTTGGCTTTATGTGACATACATCTTAATTTCTCTGGGATAAATCCCCAGGCGTGCGATTGCTGATTCTAGAATAGTTGCATGTACATATTTTTAAGAAATGGCCAAACTGTATTCCAGAATGTCTATACCATTTTACACTCCCACAAGGAATATGAGTGATCTAGTTTCTCTGTATCTTCACCAGCATTTAGTGGTAACACTACTTTTTTGTTGTTGTTATCTTAGCCCTTCTACTAGACAGATAAGTGATACCCCATTAAGATTTTAATTTGTATTTAATCACTAATGATGTTAAACATCTTTTCATGTGCTTATTTGTCACCTGAATGTCTTCTATGGAGGAATTTCTCTTTATGCTTTTGCCCATGTTCTAATTGAATGGTTTGCCATTTTGCTGTTGAGTTTTGAGCTTCCTTCATATATTATTTCATCAAATATATGTTTACAAATATTTTGTTTATTTTTCACTTATTTTTCCTGGTTCTTGTGGTGAAGGGTTAGAAAATTGATTTGAATCTTTCCTATTTTCTAATGTATGTATTTAAGGCTATCAGTTTCCTTCAATTATGTCTCACAATTCTGATAGGCATTTTCATTTTTATTCAGTTCAATATACTTTTAATTTTCCTTGAATTATGTATATGTTTGTTACTTATTTCAGATTTTAGAGAGATAATCCTGTTATCTTTCCATTATCAATTTCTAGTTTGATTCCATTGTGCTGGAGACCACTGTGCATGATTTTGATTCTTTTGCTTATGATGAGATTTGCTTGTTTGTTTGTTTTATAGTCGATGATATGGTCTTTATTGGTATATGTTCAGCAAGCCCTTGAAAGTATTTTTTATTCCACTGTTGTTGGGTGAAATAATCTATAAATATCAATTGGATCTCATTTGTTGATGATGTTGAGTTCTTCTATATGTTAACCAATTTTCTCTCTAGTTTTTCTATCAACTGTTGAGAGAGGGGTTGAAGGGTCCAACTGTAGTTCTATAATTGTTTTTCTATTTATTCTTTCAGTTCTATCATTTTTGCTTCACATATTTTGTAGTTCTATTCTTGGCTGCATACATACTTAGGACTACTGTCTTCTTGTGGATTAATTCTTTAATCATTATATATTGCCCATCTGTGCCTCTGATAATTTTTTAAGTTCCAAAATCTGCTTTTTTGATATTAATATATCTACTCCAGCTTTAATTTGGTTAATGGTTGCATAATATATCAATTTTTTCTACCTTTTACTTCCAACCTTTTAATTGGTTATTTATATTATTTATACAGTGCAATTATTGGTATGTTAGAGTTTAAGTGTGCCATTTTATGTTTTGTTTTCTATTTGCTCCCTCTGTTTTTATTTCCCTTTACTGCCTTCTATGGGTTATTTTAACATTTCTTCAAACGCCATTTTGTTTTATCTCTAGTGTTTCTAGTATATCTCTTTGTATATCTTTTTTACCAGCTGCTCTATGTATTACATTATATACAGATAACGTGTCACATTCCACTGGTATCATCATTTTACCAGTTCAAGTGAAGTACAGAAGTCTCATCTCCCTTTATATTCCTTTACCCTCTCTCATTTATAATAAGATCATTTAAAATTATTCTTTTATCTGCATTTAAAACCACACCAAACAGTGTTATAATTTTGGCTACAATCATTAAATCTAGTTTAGGAAACTCAAGAGGAGAAGAAAAGTCCATTGCATTAACTCATATTTTTGCTTATCATGGTTTTTTGTTTGTTTGTTTGTTTTTCTTCTCAATGTTCTTGGTGTTATCATCTATCAATTGTCTTTTTTAAAATTCAGCTTGATATTTTCCTGGTTCTTGGCAGGATGAATGATTTTCAATCAAAACATGGATATTTTTGAATTATGTTATGAAACTCTGGATCTTATTTCAACTTTCTGACTTACCCGGCTCTTTCTATACCCTTCTAACAAAGGAAGAGGGAATGCCACCTCTTTACTTCCAGGTGCAGGTATAAATTTTGCTTCCCTGCTTAATCTCCATTGATACCCAAGTGTGTGAGGGGAGGCAATTCCTCATTACCACTGGGTGGAGGTGAAAGTCCTGTTTCCCACATGGTCTCCACTAACTCTGTGGAGTGTGTGTGTTGAAGGAGGGGGAGATTCTTACCAGTTGGTGTGTAAGTCTTGGCTCCCTACTCAGCCTTCTTCAACACCACCCTGGTGGAGTTATTGGGACACCTTGCCACAGCCTTTCAAAGATGGAAGTCTAGCCTTCCCACTCAGCTGTTGTTAGAGTGGGTGGGGATGGATTCCTAGTTGTTCCTGTGACATTTGACTGTAGTAATGAACTAAATTATTTATTTAGAATGAACTAAATTATTTTGTCTTGCGAAGCTGCCTCTTTCCTGGTCCCTTGGATAGAGAGAAGGTTTCTGTTGAGGTAGGTTTTTTTGTTTTTTGTTTTTTTTTTTTTTCCTGCGCACAGTGGCATTTCTGGGTTGCTGGCTTCTTCACTTTCAAGTCTGGGATATAGGAGGTCAAAAGAAAATCCCATCCTGTTGTACCTCAAGGCTCTAGTTCCCTTGATTGTATGACTGCTTCTCTCCTCCATTTAGAGTCTTCTTATGTTTGTTTAATGTATAATGGCCAGGGTATGTAGTTATGATTAGTTATGACAAAATGTGTCTATTCCATCATCCCAGTAGGAGAAGTCTCATCTTATTTTTTCTTCCGATATTATAATTGACTCCTGGATTTAATCATATTGGATGGATTTCAGTCCATTGCAACCTTAATCCTTAATGAAGTTCAAATTGCTCCACTTTCAATCGGTGGGTACCTTGTTAAGTTGCTTTTGAGTTATTTTGACAGGACTCTAATAGTCTTTACTAGATTTGGTACTACTTGGCAAGATTATACTCTCCCCAACACTTAGTCTTCAGTCTATGGTAGCTATATACTTAATATTCACAATCAGTCTTTCTCTCAATTTATCTCTAGAAATTTTGGTCATTCGATGCTTGTTATCAAGTAAATTCCTCAGGAAAGCCTCATAAGGACAATTTTCCCTGAGTCGATATTAATAACAATTTGATTGTGATCATTATACTTGAATGTCAAGTTGGGTAGATATAAAACTCTTGGCTTACATTTTATTTCTTTCATTATCTTAATTATGTACAGGTTTTCTTATGGAAAAATATTCCTTTTGATAACCATGATGATAAAAATGTTTCCCTTAAAAATCATTTTCATTTTTGTTCACATACACAATAGTTTTTTTTTTCTTTTTCTTTAAAGTGAAATAATTTTAGTATAACTCTACTGGTTTTTCTTGTTTTGGTCATGGTGTTTTAGTTTGGTGTTTGGTTGGTTGTTGTTGGTTATCCTTAAGTACATGTGCTCTTTTATTATGAAAGCTATTGTTCATAAGTTGGATTTTCTTTTTCTATCCTTCATATTTGTCACTCTCTCTCTCTCTTTTTTTTTTTTTTTTTGCTTTTTCTTCATCTTTTTAAAGCTTTTTATTTTTTCTTTTTAACTTATATGACCTTTAAGGCATTATCTTTAGGATTTATCAGCTTTTTGTATGTGTATTCTTTCTAATATTGTCTTGATTTCTGAAATATTTTTAAAAATTCTAATTATTCTCTGAGCTCTCCTCATTTCTGAGTTTTTCTAATCCTGATTTAGTTTGTTCTTTCATGTCTTATATCATGATCTTCATTTGTTTTAGCTCATTTTAGATAGTGGGTTGTAGTTTTGAACAGTTTTGTGGGCTAACATTCTTTATGAAGATTTGTGAAGACTCCTCAACTTTTAGGAGGGTGTATTTAGGATAGTTTTTCTAATTTGGCACTACTCCCTCTACTATATTTTTCTTTAGTGTTCAACAAGGTGGCAGCTTGCCTTCTGAGATTTCCTGGCTCTTTCCATTTCCTTCTCTTTTATCTTGAATTCTCTTTCTTTCATTGCTATTGAATTTTTTTCTGCTCAATTTTGATTCCACTACAAGCAGTTTCTCCTTGAAGAGCTGGAAACTTAGATGTCAGAAACCCCGCCAATAAACAGCCACCGAAAACTAACTTCCTTGCCAACAAAAGCTAACTTTCTCTCAGCTCTGCATAAATATCTGTCCCATCTGCTCGGTCAGGGCAGTCACCATTTTGTGCACTGCCCAGGTGGGCTTTTCTCCACCCTCAGAATAAACGCCTTTGCCTGAACTCTTTGCCTCTCCTCTCTGGCGATCGGGGGTACTTTCACTCCTCAATGTAAAATCTTTGGTCTGGAAGGAGCCCAGGCTAGTCAGTGTTGAGAGTTCACAAGTGTTACACTCCTCCAAAACCTTGAGACCTGAGCCCAGGCCATCTGCACTCATCTCCTACTGAGTTGGGTAAAATCTCTGCAAGTTTCAGCTGCTATTCTCAAATTGGCCCCACTATGCTTCCCAGTAAATAGTTGTTGGCTTTTTTGGGGTTCTCATGTTCTTGGGTCCATCAGATGCCTTGTTGCACTTCTCTTTTTGCTTTTACACTGAAGCCTTGTGTCTCTGCCTGCTTGAATTTGGGGGTTCATGGGGAATACCTTGACATTTAGTTTTTAAATATTCAGATAGTTATCTTATTTTTCTGTGCATTTTTATATGGGATTTGGGGAGATTCAATTACTTTACCCTGGCCATCACATTTCCTCATAATAACCAGAGACTTGGCTGAAAAACTCAACACCCGTTTTGACTGTGTATTCTCCAGAATTGAAAATTGTTTGTGATTTTGAAAGAATGAAAGCACGAAATTAAAAACAAAAATGTAGCTTAACACATGTGGGGGTAGCCAGCTGGAATGTAGGAAGTACATAAGTTCAAATAGTTAAGGGCATACATAAAATTCCATGATTTTAAAGGAATTTGCTATTCCTTTGTAAAATTTATTTTCAGAAATTTGAAAATGTGTTACATCTTATAAAACTGGAGATAAAATAATTTGTAAATTATGAAACCTTTGGATTCTGGAAGCAAGCAGAATATCTATATCAAAATTTTGGATTAAAATTATTAAACTGAGCATATGTGAACATAAAGAAAGCAGTGTAGAGATGGCATGTGTGTATAGAATTGGTTCAAATAAGACGTCAAACTAAATCACTTACTTTTCCAGCGAGATTACTGGATTGACAGACCCCCCCCACCCCAAATGCCAAGTGCAGTGTGTTTTTATTTTATCCATATAGTGACAAAGTTCCACGTTAATTTTGTGGAAATAGGTGTATCCTTTTTGAGAAGATGTTAGGATTATATAGAGTCACAGCTGGCTCAAAAATTATGCAAAAATGGAGTTGATGAATAATTTGAGGGAGGTGTCAGGTGTCTATTAATGATTTCAAGAAAATTATGGAAGTAAGACTTACCAGACTTTCAGATGATAAAAGGTAAACTAATAGGAACTTTCACAAAATTAACATTGAAAAATTTTAGCACACTAATGTACTCTTCCCATAACCAGGAACATAAAAATTAATGCTATGAACATTAGAGTTCAAAATAAAGAGGAGAGATCTACCTGCCAACAGAGGTTTCAGTTGAGCAAAAACCATGAGAATCAATACTATGAATCAGATTTTAAAACATTAAGACTATTAATAGGATTATAGTGTCCAGTAATGTGAAAGAAGCAGTGCCACTGACTAGATACTTTCTGGGACACTATGTGCAAACTAGGAGTATTCCTAAAAAGGAACTACAGAAGCTAGTATATGCTTAATGCAGGGTGGGAGTGGTGACAACAGCATTGTGAGGTTCTGGAGACCACGAAATATGAGAAAAGATGGATGGTTAGCTCAATTATTCAACACACTATATCGAGAAGCTGGTGTGCAAGGTCTAAAACCAGGGCCTGCAAACCACCACCTATTTTTGTAAATGACATTTTCTTGAAACACTATTATACCTGTTTGCTTACATATGGTCTATGACGCTATTGCACTACGTAGTAGACTTGAGTAGTTACCACAGAAAGTGTAAGAAGTCTAAAATATTTATTATCTGGTCCTTGACAGAAAATTTTGACAAGAAAAGAAGTTTCATGGGACACATGATTGCTACATTCAAATGTATTTGTTTGAGAAACTATGCTTATATGTGGAAATGCATTTATTCCTTTCTAGATCAATACATACTGGAAACCTGTTAGGTGATAAAAACCTGCTAGGAAATGGGAATGTGATAGATTCTTTGGTCTGAGTTTTCCATGCGAGAAAGGATCGCTGCTTCTCTTTCTGCCTAGCCGATTATTTAGCATATAGGAGGTGGCAGTGAATAGTCATTCAACAAATAATTAATGAACAATTCAGGTGGAGGCACTGCCTTCACAGAGACTACATTCTGCTGGAGGAAACCTAATATTAAAAAATAATTACATAGTCAAGCACAGTTATAGCAAGTGCTATTAAGGAGAAATTGAAGGTGCTAGGAGAGCATGTACCTTATGTCATTGATTTGAAGGTAACCCATTTTAAACATTTTTAACAACCCAAATAGAAATTATCTTCAGTCATTTATACACCTTATAGAATGGTATACATTATAATTGGTAGAGTTGTAGATTGGATGGAAAATGATAATTATAAAACTTATAAAGTTTTTCTAACTGTAGAAGTAATGTTTAAGCAGAAAAATTAGTTTTTCTTCATACTGAAGTCCAAATCAGGATGACAATGGATTTAGGTAGAGTGAGAATTAGCTGAGGAATTACACTGAAAGCATGTGTGTAATGGCAGTTGAAGTATATTTGTCTCATTCATCTTATCTTGACATTCAGGGGAAAGCCTCATGGCAGGGAAGTTTAAAACCATGGGCACTGCATTCTCTAAGACCAAACTCTAATAAAAATTATAATTAGTCATATAAAGAATGCTACTTTCAGAATTCAATTAATGTTAGCCATTTATTTTTAAATAGATTTTGTGGAGAAGTCAGATTATCTAAAAAAAAAAACAAAGAATTTCCAAAATTGGAATAATAATGTTCTTTAAACCTTACATAGTAGTTACTATGTGTTATAAATAAAAAGTGCTTAAGTGATAATAAACCATTCAACACACTTGGATTAGGTGGCTTGCTCATGATGGAGTGTCAGGGCCAGGCTGTAAACCCCACTCATCTTACTTAGAAAGTTATGCCCCTAACCGCTCTGTGGTACTGCCTCACGAGATAGAACTATTAAAAACAAAAAATGGGCTGGTTGCAGAGTCCATCCAGGTCAATCATTTAGCATAGCATTGATTTTTATCTGTCAGGGATGTTCTAAATGAGATGTCTTCATTGAGTTTGTGGTTTGAGCTTTTGAACATCAGTGATCAACTCTAAGATCACATGATTCTCTGGATGGTAGTCCTTCTCTGTGTCATCAATTGCATGATGTGACTAGTAAACATATTTCCTCTTGTTTGTTACAATTGTATTTTTATTGTTTCCAATGTGCTTTAGTATCTTTTTTTGCTATCACCTTAATCTGTTCTATTTGTAATGCCAACTGATTCTGCATAGTGCTTAAAAAAAAGTCTGATCATCCCAAATTTTCAAGTCAAGTTCTATAAATTACCATGAAGAGGGATAGGATAATTTTGGGGTTCAGTTAACTGTCACTTTTATTTTTAATTGTTTACTTGGCATTTAATTGATTCTGCCAACATTTTTAAATTACCTCTAGGTTCCTGGATAATTATGTCTAAGTTTGAAAGTGCCCAAATGCTCTGATTTTGTAAAATGAAGCCATGAGATATGCCAAGTATATTAGCCATTTATATTTCCTTAATAATTTTGTATTACTGAAATGCCAGAGAAAGAGAAAACAAGGATGTATACATATCTCAGGAACTTCAGTACATAGTTCTGCATATGTGTGTGTGTGTGTATATATATAAATGTGTGTCTCTATCACATTTCCTGTCCTCTGAACACCCATAACATACTGAAACATACAAGAAAAATAATATACTAAAACAAATGCGCCACCAATTTCAGACGATACCATCTCTAACCCTGAAAAACAGGAATGTTTTTAAATGCCCTATAATACTCATGCAGGTAATACATAGATATAAATTGTTTCATAAAGTTATTAATAAGAGAAATATCTTTCATTTTTGCTAAAACATTTATAAACAAATGTTCACAAAATTAACACCAGGAATATGCCTTCTAATTATAAAAAGTGAAAAAAAGCACCCAATAGGAAAATATATAGAATATATAAATATGATACATCCCCAAAATGGAATACAAGGTATCAATTAAAAATCATTTTAGAAAACCAACTGTTAACCTGAGAAAATGTTCTTGATTCATTTTTAGGTAATAAAAGCAGATTATTAAGCTGTATACTTGGTATGAAACCTGAATACTTAAGAGTAAAAAATATAAACATGAAGAAGAAATACTCAGCTAATATGCATAAAACATTAATAGTGAACTTTTCTAAAATTTTTGTTCATTCATTGTTTCTTTCTACATTGAATATATACACACACACATATATATACATATACACATTTCTATATATATAGTGAATGTGTATATATGTTTTTATATGTATCTATATTCTGTATAAACGATATACACATTTTGAGAAACACAAATAGTGTTATTTTATCACATGACAGTTTTTCTTTAGATATGTAAATGTTAAAGTTTAACTATTGAGCTAACTTTATTTGAAAGAAAGTAAATGACTTTATAATGGCAGCTAATGAAAAGGTTTGATTACAACATACCGGATTTTGCATGGTGCTTTTTCATAGTACATTAGAATTACTTGCTATCTTCTCCAGATTCTGATGAGATGCCAAATGCTAATGAGGTTTGTTTGTACTGTATCAGTTAAGGAAATTCACTCCCTCATGAAGAAGACTGTTTCATCAGGAGTGAATGATTCTACCTAAATTGTCGCATTCCAGAAAAAATCCAATCTGCTTCGTTCACCATTTTAGTTACAAAACTCTCCCTATACCCGACACATAATGGGTTCTCAAGAAATATATATTATAATTAAATCAATAAGATGTATCTAGTCATTTTAAGATAAAGCATATTATCAAGACATAGCTAATATGTTAATAAATATCTGATGTTTCAAAACTGGGAATTTAATAAAAGATTATAGATAAGAAAGAGAAAGTGGGACTGGATCCTGAGAGTCTCTCTCTTCCCCTACAGAATTAAGTTTAGAAGTGACAGCAAAGGGCACTGATAATTGATATCCAGCAGGGTGGTAAGAGGAAATCTAGGAGATTGTGGTGTTCTGGAGCGAGTCAGAAGGAGGGAGATGTTGAAGGCCACTTACAAGTAGGGTAGGACGATCACAGAGATATGCTGCTTGGATTTGGCCACATAAACATAATGGCGGCCTTGAAGAGTGCAATTTCCGGGAGGCAAGGAGTGGGGGGAGGGGTATTTCTAATTTATTTTATTAGTGGTAAAGGTTATTTTAGTTTTTGGAATCCAGATTTGGACTGGGTTGATGAGTGATTGAAAGACTGGAAATATGTTTGTCCTAATAAAATTACTTGTAAGGTGTAACTATGTTTCTCAAAATTCTCACCTACTTAACATTCATATAATCCTCAAGAAGCTCTTTTGAATTAAATGGGGCAGATAATATATCTTTTTCTCATAAGAGAGACAGCTACCCTGTACTATAGTAGAAAATACAGTAAATTCTAGCTTTTCTGATTCATGGTCCAGTGCTCTTTTTACAACAAAGTGCAACTGCTGAAATAAACCTTATCTAGAGTGTTACATAAGCACTTAACACTTTACAAGAATTTGGGATACTGTTAGCAGTTAAACAAATTTAATCATTAATGGCATCTTGTCACAATTATCAAGGGCTTTTTCAACAGTCTGTCCCCTTAGAATTAGATTTGATTAAGCTCTGAGGTACAGCCTAATGATTTTCAGGTCCCAGATTTGAAAGTTACCTTCCCAGGGTGTTAGAGCATCTTACTCTCAAAGATCTAGTTTAGACTTTTAATTAATTAAGAAATATTATTCCCGTAGAGATGTAGATGTTACCACATGAAAGTTAAAGAATACAAATTGATAGCTTATTCATTTCCATGAATAGCAATGGATTACCTGCTTATAGAAATAATGGCGACGATAAGAGAACATCAGGGGAAAGCATTATGTTGGCATGAGAAGCAAAAAGTGAGAGAAAATATTGAAGAGAAAATTGTGGGTATAGGAGAAGAGAGAAAAGTAAAATGATTGCCAAATAAAGTTCTCACCTCCTGGGGTTGGCATGTCTGGCTTTAACCACAATTCTATGTTATTGGATGTAACTACTCCACGATAGAGATTTTGAACTCAAGTGTCATTATCCCAGCATGGGTTCATTTGTTCAGGCTGTTTTTCAACTTCCTCAAAGATTATTCATTTTCCACCAAACAAAAATATGTCCCTTAAAAATTCTACTTAAGATTCTGCTCAGATTTCTCATTTTCAGTGGAGCCATTCCTGATCAAACAAGTTGATCTTAAGTGGATCTCTACCTAGCATTCTGTCCCTGAAATCCTTACCATTCATTGACTTCTTGACATTCTCAGACTGTTGTACTTCCTTTTCACATAACTGTGTCTTATCTCTTAAAATATTCTATATTCTTGAGGCATTGACTCTATTTCTTTATATTCACTCCACGGACTTTCAAATAGTGTATATTTTCAACTTGATAAATTTGGCTGCTTGACTAATAAGCATGGCTATTGCTCAATCTCTGAGAGAAAAAAGGGTCTTTTTCCAGATGATCCAATAAAAGTGATTGGATTGAGAAAGTGGCAAGAGATGTTTGATCCATGCCTCTCCCTCCCAGTCTAGGAATTTCTGAAATAAATCTTTGATTAACCCAAGCAAGGCGTAGAAATTCGGTACTGGGCTATGGTTGCGGGGAAAGCTCTAAAAGTTTCTATCAGGGATTGAGTCTTTATTTAATCCTGCAGAAACTGGTGGTTATGCAGATGCTTAGAATTCTAAAGAGCACCTGGGTGCCCTCAATGGGATGGATTTGTGGGAATGAATTTCATCATTTCCTTCTCCCCCAAATCATGTCACTGAGTCAATGGGATGAGATTACACTGCTAGGCTGTAATCACTTAGAGGGCAGGTATTAAAATTGTGCTCACATTTTCTCCATGATAGAAAAAGAGGATATGGGCTTCCTGGATCCTGGCTTCCCAACACAAGTCTTCATCTAGTTCAATGAGTGTTAAAATTCATCATCAAATATGGCCTTCTGTTCTCTTTTTATGAATCTTGAATTTATTAGGGAATTAATCACTGCAATCTCTGTAGTCCATGAAATTTCCACCTATAGCCATTGAATAATCCTGTTTTGCATGGAATTTCAAGAATTGTATGCCTCCTGAATGTTCTGAATTTGCAAATGTAACTTGGCTCATGCTCTTTCTTGTATTGTTTGTGTTATTATTAGACTAACATATTGTCTCATGCAAATAGAAAACATGAATCTCCATGAAAACAAAAGTCAAGTTTCAAGTCATATGGAATAACTTGTAAATGTGTTGTAAGTATATGACTGTATGTCTGGATAACCCCTAATAGACTTATTTTGTTTGTTCACTTGATTGCTTTTTTGTTGGTTTCCAGTTTGGAGCATCTACAAGTAGAATTTATTTTTGCATGCAATTATATTGCTATAGATTGTATGAGTTCTTTCCATTTTAAATTAACAATAAAATGCATTTCATATTAAGGGATTTGGTATGCATTTGTTTGGTCCACTGTCTCAATGAATTCAGGAGTCAATTGTGTCTAGAGGAGGCCATTGTCCAGTGAAACTTTCAGGATCTAGAGATTCATATTCTTTGCTGAAGTCCAAATGAGCCTATGGATTCTCAAAATATTCATATCTTACATTGAGCAAATTGTCCTCCTAATGAAGTATTCATCTGTTTCTTTTTTAGACCACTTATATTTTCTTCCTGAATATTTACTGATGAACATACACACTATTTTCAAGGAAAATTTCTGTGGGCTTTTCAGTAGAAAAATTGCAAGGACTAATTCAATATTGTTATTATGGTTGCTCATTATTCTTTACAGATCCTTTAAAAAGGTGCAAATGAGGACCATGGTTTAATCACTATATTGCATTAAAAATTCATCATTTCAAAGTTGCCTGATAGATTGTTATTTGCTGCACACAGTCAGGTGCAGCTTTGCTATTGGAATTCAGTTGACTTTAGGCATATTAAGCTAACTGAAATTCTAAAAATAGCATCTGTTTTTGTTTTGTTTTTCACAAGTTATCATCTATATTCTGATGGATAAATTTTATGTTACTAAACTGTAAAGAATTGTTCAGTTTCTATGAAGTTATGTGTATGTCATGTGTCAATATGGCTCCCTTGAATTTCATTTCTACCTACAATTTGTTTAGTTTAGGGACTGTATTTATAAATGTGGCATTGCTTCTATTATATAGTTGGTGCTTTAAAAATCTATAACATAAGCACCGTAGCATTTGAAATACTGAAGTTTTGATGGAGGTCAAGTAGATTTCTAAAACTCCATTCAACTCCCAAGAAAACAGAATAAGGCTATATATTGCAACATAAAAATGAGTGGGATTAATAAAAAACATCATTCAAAATCTTTCTTTTGTCAAATAGACAGAACAAAGAAAGTAATTAATTTTAAAAATGTTAAGGAAAACTAAGATATGACATATATTCAAGATTTAACAGATTAGTCAACTTAAAACTAGGGGATCACAGAACAATTTCTGAGGGTAAAAGACTAACGGTGTCACAGTTTTACCTTTGGTGTAAGCTTTAAGTCTGAGTCAGCGAACATATGATGCAATGTGTCCAAAATATCTTTTGACATTTAAAAAAAATTTTTAATGTGATTTACTTTTTTATGAAGCAAAGAATAATATGGACTGAGGTTTAGGTATTTTTCTTTCAGTCAAGCTTTGCTTATTTCATAATTAGTGTCAATTCCTTCAGTATCAATTACATACATGCAGATATATGCACACACATACATATACATACATATACACATGCACAAACCTGTATGCATATGCACATATATACACATATGCGTATGTGTACATATATACACATATATAATTATATATACAAATTCTGTCATCATGAATATTTTTATTCAATTTGAGGGGTTATACTTAAGTCTAGTACTCAGAGGCCATTTTCAAGTTAAATTATGTTTGGATTTTTTTAAAACAAAACAAAAATTCTCCAAAGTCTATCTTTTATGTAGTGGGAAATTATACTTTTTAAAAATAACAAAAAAGTCTACTTTCATACTATATCAAATATTAACAAATAAATCCCAGCTTGAATTATTTTAACATACACACATTGGATTCTTGCATTAGACTAGTCCCCCTTTTCATGTTATTGGTTTCTAAGAAATATGGTTTGATTGTTTTTGTTTTTGCCTTTGTCTTTTGCTATAAATCTGTGACTCAAAGTTGAGTTAAATGTAGACAAGAATCTTGAAATCATGATACAATAATTTTCAATTCAATTTAATGCAACAAAGGTGTCGTCTGTCACTACCATGTGCTAGGCACTAGGGGTAATGCTGGCCTGCATGGAGCTGAGACCACAAGATCTTGGCCAGGTCTAGACAAGCACATACATAACTAAAATACCCAGTGTATTAATATGAACATATCAAGTGAGATGCCAATGTGGTGTTCATGAAATAAAGAAGTAGAAGCTTGCATCCACTTATAATATTAGACACTCCTGAGATAAAATAACTAAATTAAACAAAAGATATTCAAGTTTGCTATAAAGGAAAAACCAGCTATGTGCAATTAACAAGAGACATGGTAAACAATCAAATAAATAATTAAGAATTTAAAAGTATGGCCAAGGATATATCTGTTTAAAAAAAAAATAAAGGAAGCAGTTCTGCAATATTAATAGCAGTCTAAATTGAATTTATGGTCAAAGACTTTAAATAGAACAAAGATATTTGCATTCATAGAGTAGCAATGCACTTTTAGGCAATGTACTCCATATTAATAAATATATGAAAATTTATACAATAAAAAGCCAAAAAACGGTACTAAAATAATTAGAACAAAATTGGGCTCACAAAAGGGGAGCTTATTTTAAAATTATTTTTAACAAAATAATATTGCACAAGGAAAAAACTTATTATTCATCTCATCAGATACTATTAATGAATTCTTTTTTAAATAATTATTTTCTTAATTGTTAATTACTTGAAATTACAATAAAGTTTATTTACAAATAAGGTACATGGATTTTTGTGGTGTCTTCTAGACCAAATCAAGTTGTTTTGATGATTGACTCAGCATTACAAGAGCTAGTGGGCTGGACAGCAAGAAAAATAAAAACAAAATGATCTGATGGGTGCCACTATATATTTCATTGTGGCACAAATTCATGAAACTTTATAAAACTTGGGTATTTCCAAAAGTTCTTTATTCATTTTATAGAATTCTATTTAAAATATTATTGCTTTTTCCTTAATCAAGACACATACCTTGGATTCCCTTATATTCTCTACCTGTAGATATTCAATATGTATACAAATTACAGCTTTCATTTACTAAATTCTTCCAGAGATTTTGACAAATGTTATACATGTAATAACTAAACATAAGCAGGTCTTGTTTAATCTACTGAATCTCTAAATAAAGCTTGAATAAGGTCATATCAGATGAAGCTGATAGAGATTGTCAAATTGATAAATTTCAACTAAGCATCAGTAAATTCAGTTAAAAAAAAAAGTCATCAGGCTTGTGATTCAGGATCCCTACTTATAAGAGCTTGTCGTATGAGTGTCACAAAGTTAAATACTCAAATACACAAACCATAGATATTTTCTAGCATACAAGGCCAGAGATTACATGGTTGATTGGACTGAGAATGAGTTTAGGAAAACAAAGGAACAGGGACTTGAACCTCAAACCACTCTAGTTGATCTTCTAGAGAAGGAAACTGTGTGAGTCCACTTTCTTTATCTGTATATTGAGACTGGGGAAATGGTCCAAATTTATAAAAGACTGAGATATGGCAACATGTGACTCAAGATTTTTTTTTTTTTTTGCTATAAAGAACATTATTAGAACTATTGGCAACTTCCAAATAATATCTGTTGTTTACATAAAAATATTGTCTCAACCCTAATTTATTGATGTTGATAAGTATGCTATGGACATGTAAGAGAATGCCCCTGTTTTTTAGGAAATACACACTGACATATTAAAGGGTAAAAGGACATCATGTGAGCAATTTACTTTCAAATGGTTGGACAAAAATGGCAAGAAAGAAAATGGCAAAGCAAATATCAGTAAAGGATATATGAGAATTCTTTGTTCAATTTTGTACTTTTCTGTGTATCTCAAATTACATCAAAATAAAAAGTTAAAAGAAAAATGTTTTCAAATAAGAATCTCCCTCACTATTAGGTAATTTAATCTGGTTTATTAAACATTAGTTACTTAATAGATGTTATAGGTATTCAACCAAATCAGAGTTCCAGCAAGCCTATAATTTATGTGTACAATAAAATCTGGAATAAAGTATGGGGTCTTTTATTGTACAGGAATAAACTATGAGATGTTTTTATTACACAGGGAATATTTTTATAAAATATATTTTATATAATCCTTATGACTCCATGTGAATGATTTATGTGAACATCATATTGTTCAGTGTTACCAGTGGGGTGCTTATGAACTTATATTCATCAAGAGTATTTCCAGTGATGGGACTGTAAATAATACCTCTTAGGCCTCAGAGATGCAGGCTTCTCCCTCTTCCTCTGACTCCTTCTACTCTCCTTGAGCAAAAGCTTTGGAGCTGGCCCTGGGGTCAGGGAAAAGGCTTCTCTGTGCCAAGCAAGGGGATTAAAGCTCTTAACTCCGGGATGTGAGTTTGGGTGTGGGGAGGAACTTTTTTGGGCTCCATCTTCTCTCTAGATGGTCTAGGTCTCCTGGGAGCTGCCCAGGCCTGGGAAAGCCTGTGTGTGATTTAATAAGGCCAGCTCTGCCCTTGGGCTTGGAATGTAAGCCTTGATTTCCCCCTGTAATTCTTTGCAGCCTATCTTGTGCTTACCTTTCCTTGCTATCTGCATGGAAGTGGGTGTGGATCTGATGGAAAAAGAGACCTCTGCGTCAAGGTCAGAGGCCGTCTCTAGTCTATGCATTCAGGTTTGGAGTTCATGTTCCAACTGACAACTGACCTTGTTCTCTGTGCCATACTGTGTTTTCTCTAGTATGTCAGGACTTTTGTCTATAGGAAGAGAGGAAAAGTATTCCAGCCTCCTAACTTCCCAAAAAACGTTATCCTCCAATTCTAATACAACGTACAACATTTCAACAAGAAGCACCTCTGGGTAATTTGTAATTCCCTGAAAGGTCTTCCTGTAATGATTGCACAAGGATTTTTAAAACGTCTAAATGAATGCCACTACATTCAATTTATATAGTCTACTGAAAGCATATTCAAGCCATAATCAACAGTGACATTGCATGGGAGAAGAGGCAGAAAGAGTTAAGCAAGTTCTGTCTTATTTGAAAGGTGTAATATGGGAACATTTAATCATAACTGGAATATTATCATATAAATGTGCAGATTACAGCCAAACTTCATGAAGGATGATGGATCAGGACCAGTCTAATGATCCTATAATCTGGCAGAATTCCTCCTGCAAACATCCTTCATCTTAAAGTGATGAAGGCTTTCCACCAGAATAGTAACTAGTGGATGTTAAGCTCTATATGTCAGGTAAAAAAAGAAATCAATTATAATTTATTTTTAATTAAAATAACTAAAGGTCAACTCTGCAGCCCACAAGTTGACATAAACAGTGTTCTGCCCACACCCTGGGCAGGGGATTAGAGGGCTTCCCAAACAAGGAGCTGTCTCTACATTTATTCCAGGATGCCCAGAGAGTCCACTGGGATGAGTTCCTCATCTCTTCATTCATTTCCATCTGCTTTCTTCCTCTGTTCTTCCCAGATAAAAAAACTGAAGACAGAAATCATAAATGCTTTTGGTCTTTGCAGGAAGGTCCTGTAAATGTTTCAATAACTGCAGTAGACATTGGAATACTTTTGCTCAGTCTTCATAGAATTGGACAACATTTCAAAGGACTTGTGGTTTATGCCTAAGTATGTTGAACACATTTGAATGTAAAGTTCATGAAATTTGTAAAGGCAATATGCTTTTAATGGGATTAATCGTATACTTCTTCAATAAAATAGTTTAACTAGAGACTATCTGTAAAATGTAGTGCTCAGAATGTTTATTCTAAACTCTATCAATTACATCAAATAATTGAAGTATTACTTCGTATGGAAAGTTGAGAACTGTTAACATTGATCCCGCTGTCTCTGAAAAGGGAGGCTATTTTAAAAGATGAAGTTCTCACAGATCTAAAAGTGGACACTACAATGTTTGTTATGATACTGTAAATTTTTATAAACAAATGCAGATATTAGTAAAGTTGTGTTGTGCATGTGTGTATGAGAGAGAGTGAAAGAGAGAGGAGGAAGAAGGGGGGGGTTGAGAGGGATAATTGGTTTATTTGATGTCCTTTTCACTTTTTATACACTTTTAAGTCTGGCACAGGAATATTTCACTAGAAAAAATTAAAAATAAATAATAATTACCAGTTACCAAGTACTTCCTATGTCTTTACTTGCCTCTTAGGTTAACACACATTGCCTTTATATGAAAAGGTAATACAGCCTTTTTCACACAGAATAGTAGAATGCCATTATTAATAAGCTAATAAGTTAACCCAGCATCAAATTAGGTACAGGGAGAGGTAGGACTTGAACCCAGAAGTGTGTTAATCTAAATTGGATATTCTTACTTTCATAATATTGGTTATAACATTTTTCTCAACTTCACACAAAAAAACCTGGAAAGAATCTCACAATGAACCTCCATATCCCTATCACTCAGTTGAAAAAATTGTCAAGATTTTTGCTTCATTTGTATCATTTATCATTTATTTTTATTTTTGTTTTCTTTTTCTTTGCTGAAACATTATAAAGCTAATTCTGGGCATCATGTCATTTTACCTACAATTTAAATCTGTATTCATCTTTTTAAAATATGGGCATGTTTTAAATAAACCTAAGCTCATCCTCTTCACCTAAAATGTTGCAAAATTGACAATAAAGTTTTGTATCACCTAATATCTAGTCTGTAATTAAATTTTCCTGATAGCCTCAGATTTTTTTTTATACCTAGTGTGAATCAGGATCTAATCCACATACTGCATTTGTTTGTTATGTCTCTTAAGTCTATTTAATAAAAGACAGTCCCCTTCCTCTTTCTTTCGTGACCTCGACCTGTTACAGAAACCGGATTGGTTGTGCTGTAGAATGTCCCACATACTGAACTTGTCTGTTTGCTTCCTTCAGTGTCATTTAAATTGTTCTTCTGGTCTTTCATATTAAGGAAGCTAAGTGTAGAGCTTGATTATATTGGGATTCAACTATTTAGATAAAAATACTAAATAGGTGATCTGACTTGCTGTATGTTGCATTAAAGGCAGATCTAGAAGCAGGGTCTCAGATTCCAAAATGTGTGCCTTGGCTTCAGGGCAGATTACCTTCCTTTCTATTGGTCTGTGAACTTTGCTTCTGGAGCAATCGTTACCACACAGGGGCCACCAAAGTGCAAGATGTGCAATGATCAGATTTTCATCTGGGAAAATAGTTACAAATTTAGCCTAAATGCTCTATCCCTCCACGGAGTACTACACTCAAAAGCAATCTGATATTTAATTGCCACCGAGCCCCGGGAGACAGTTGCCACCATGAAGTCCCTGGAGGAGACTTCAGCAGAATAACGAGTAGATATTGCTCAGTGGGGAGGTATGGGTGTGCACCCTTTAGGTTGCAGTGCAAAATCATCCATTTTCTTCTCATTTACACTGTGAAAAATGGTGGAACAATTAAGATAAAATAAAAGTAAAACATATGGCAAAATTCCTCACAGCACAGTCACACATGCTTGGATACCTAAGTACATGCATAAACAAACACATACACAGAAACACACAGATTTTTGGCATCCAGGAAAACACGGGGTGACACTGCAGAGTTGGAGGTATTTTCAATGAAATTATCATTGAATTGACTGTTGTTTGGATGAATGAAACAGAAATGTAGGTGTGATATTTAGAAATGATTTATAAGATAGAGAGAAATTTTTAGAGAGAAGAAAGGGCTCCAAGACCCTTCAATGGTTCTTTATTTCAACTGCAACTTGTTCTGCATGAGGAGAATCTGCTCCAATATCAGCACAAATGTCAGAGAATCAAGACACATTTTGTCAAAATTTGGAACCTAAAACATGTTTTGTGGTTCTGAAATATCATGCTACATCTCAGCCTGGGAGAAATCTTTACAAGAAGTCTTTGAACTTGGCACCCTACTGCATCTTGGCAAATCTTTTGCAAAGGATTTGTTGGCTTGTGTTGGTTTCATACATAACACTGTTTTGAGGTAGGGGTGTTTGTGTGTGCATTTCTAAATGAAGTAAGCCTTAGTCAATCTTATGTTATTATTATTAATATCTTTCACACTGTTCATGAGCAGAATCCTTAAATAAGCTGAGAACTAATAGAGAAGTGAAAATCACAATGGACCCGTTCTACATAGATAATACACTATTTGGTTTTCTCAACCTAGGCACTTTCAAAATTTTGTACAGGCCAATTCTTTACTGGCGTAAAGTTTGGGAACTGTCCTGGGCACAGTAAGATGTTTAGCAGCATCTCTTGCCTCCACTCATTAGAAGCCAGTAACCCCTCATTCTTGACAACCAAAAATGCCTCCAGATATTGTTGTTCGCTGGGGAAAGAGTTCCCCAGGTTGAGAACTGTAGCAAGGCCAGAATGGGGTGGTAGGGAATAAATACCCTGACCACCAGGTCTTACCACTACCAGTGTCTTCCGTTTACTAAAACCAACAAAGCCAGATAGCAAGGGAGCAGGTTAAAGGATGCTGGTGGTTGATTGAGCCTCTTTTCTTACAAGCGTAGGAAAAAGGATCTAAGGAGGCATAAGGATCAAAACCAACACACAGTCCAAAGACATGCATTAAGTAAGAGTTACCTGGGCCCTTCTACACTAGCCATGACCCTTTGGGGAGACACACACACACAAAAGGAGCACCATGTCTTATAGGATCTTAGGAAAACGTATCAATGTCATGGATGACAAATATTGTCAAATGTCCACCATGGGGCAAAATGTTCCCAGCTGAGCACCACTGAGCCCTTAGAAAGCTTTTATGTGATTTCTCTATATCCACAGTTACCTGAAAAATATAACAATAGAAACAAGTTGACTCTTAGCGTCAATAATACCAGTGCAGTACTGAGGTACAAGTTAAACTTTTTTCATGTGTGTTTGTTTTAAAAAGTGATTATTTTTATATCTAGATACAAAGATATATTGATTAAAAAACAAATCTCTCTCTATGGTCTCTTCCCTTATATCTCTGCATTTTTATTTTGATCTCTCATAAAAATAAATTGAACATAATGTCAGTCACAGCAGTGGAAGGATACTGTGTTATCAAAGAAAAAACAAAGCAGCATATACTTCTGCTTATTAGGGAAAAATAATGATGATAATATATTTGTCCTGCGGGAGTGTGTGGAACCAGATAGACATTTGTAGATTTATGCATACATATGTGTATGTGTGTAATTTTCTTTGATTTGTGTTTTAGGTAGCATACTCAAGTGGGCTTTCCCAAATATTGTCATGAAAATTTGTTTTTATGGGTGAGTTAAGAGACCTGGAATCATTACATAGATTTGGGTGCTGTTACCATGTGTTAGCATGTATTGTTTTTTTTAAAGCATATGGATAGACATAATAGATCAATTTTTAGAAAAACAGATAGAAATAAAGACTATCTGTGTTAAAGCTTCTTAATATCGCCCTCTGAAAATTAAAGATTCAACTGGAGAATTGCTGCATGCATACGATTAAAACCATACTTTGAAAGACAGGTCTAAATAAATGCCATTGATTAGAAAGAAAAAATAAGAACCATCATCTTTGTGCATTTGCTTCTGAAATCTTTTTTGGGCATTTCTTAGAAAATTTTGATGACATGAGTATGATTTTCCTTGCTTGACTTGAAAGGAGCAAAGAAAGAACTGTAGATTCTGCATTGCCAGTAGTCACAATATCTCTTTCAAGTGACTCTGAACAGAAATATAATGAATTTAAATCGGTTGGGCAAATCTCTTATCACTTCAATTTTCTTTTCTGTAAAATAGGTATAACATTATTTAAAGTGTCAAAATTATCATGAAAATTTAATGAGATTGGAGTTAAGAAAGTGTTTTATGGACCTAGGCTGCTTCTAAACATGAGGTATAAGAGCAATATTCCATTATTTTTGGTAATAAAGAATGGATCCCATGGTGCTCTAACTTACAGACCCTGATTATCATTTGGATCTGAGGTCAAAATGGAACAGCACCCAGGGGGCTGCAGATGTGTTTTGTTGGACCAAAAGCTTTCTCCTCCCTCAACCTTTTTTTTCCCATTCTTTTATTTAAATTGGCTCTCAGCAATAAAATATGGTAATTTCATTTAAACATCTGGGATTGCTGCTTTGCCTGAGAAATCAGTGTATCTGGGATCCTTGGTTCTCAACTCCTGTACGGCCACCATCTCAACAGGAGCTAAAAAGCTGTTGCCCCTTTGTTTGGGCTGTTCTCTCCAATCTGCCACTGGCCCTGCCACTGCCTGTTTTCTCTGCCTCGAGGTCTAATATCCGATGTTATTTATGTTTATATGTGTTTGTTTTAATTTTCTTTAATTTCTTCAATTATATGACCCTGTTGGCAGATGGTTTTGCCATCTCCACTGAAATTTTGAATCTATGAAATCCAAGAAAGTTTAAAAAATGAGTATCAGAACACTTCTATAGTGAATTAAGAAAATATCGAAAACATCTTATATGGCCAAGAGCGTAATCCTGTAAGAATCTGTGTATTCATACATTCAGCAAAAGTATTGCTATTAATTGCTCAGCAATGTTAGAAACAGACTCGGTCTCTGATTTAGTTATATCTTGAAAATTGCAAAGTGTATCTCTTATCCACATCTTTTGCTAGATAAATGGTCTTGGCATTTATTATTTAACCTCTCCAAATCTCAGTTCCACTTCCATAAAATGGGAAAATGTAATTGCATTTACTTTATAGACTTAAGTAAGTATTAAATAAGTTGATACACTTAACTTGCCTTGAGTTGAGTTTGCCAGAGTAAGTGCTCATTAAATGTTATCTGTTATTCTTACCATAATTATTTTGATAACCCACTCACCCATTCTCTAAATACCTCATATGTCAAAAGTCTTATTCTCCAATGAGTCAAACAAATGGGTAATTCACTTTACTTGTGTGTAACTAGGTCAACCAGACCCTTAAAAAGATAGCAAACAACAGTAAACAATATAGCAATGGTTCTCAACCTTGGGTGACTCCATCCCCCCACCCCCACTCCAGGAGCATTTGACAATGAACAGACATTTTCAGTTGCAGAACTGGGGTTGTGTGCTATTGTCCAGTGCATAGAAGCCAGGGTTGCTACTAAACAACCTACAGTGCACAGGGCAGCCCCCCACAACAAAGTTACCCAGTCTAAAATATCAGTAGCATGGGAGTTGAGAGACCCTCACTAAAAGCACTTAGTACCATAAACTAAAGAATTATTGTCATGAAACTGAGAAAAAGATAGTCAGAAAAGGAGGCTATATCTAGAGAAAGGAACTGTCTCCATTTACACAATATACTTCTTAAAGAAAACGTTCTCATCGTAAAGTAACTTATGTGCTTTTCTCTGGACCATGGAAATTTGACTTTCAGAAGAAAGTCTTAGGATCAGGATAATTCTGTCACTTAATGCCCAGGACTAAGCTGTTAAAACCAAAATAAATGAATTCCCCCAGTGGATCACCAGCCATGTGTATGAGCCTGCTCTTAAAATTAATACATGTAATGTTGTGGCTTGAAACTACTTTCCATACTTCTTCTCTGGTATAGAAAATACACCAAAATTTTAAAAGTCCCTAGAGGTGTATAAAGCCAGTTTTTTTGTGTAGGGCTGTCATCTGTTAGCATTAACTATTTACATAAAGGCTAAATTGATGATCAAATTTGCATTCTAAGCACCTCGATAAAGACTTAGTGTCTTTTTTTTTTTTTTTTGTCCTCTTTGTCTCACCTTGTCAAGTAGAAACCAAAAACAGTGGTTGGTTTTTAAGACACTGGATGGAAACATCTGAAAATCAATCCTCTATGCATTCATTTCCCTCCAGTGTGCTACTGCTGAGAACCGCAGTGATTCTTAGGGCTTAAAGGCTTTCATTTCCATTTTTTCCTCAAGGTCCTCCAGTAACTTTTTACAAACATATTTTATATGCAAGTTGTGAGGTAGGTTGTGTTTGGAGATATTCTTACTGACCACAAGAGGGGTTAGTAAAAGAAAAGCAGCAGTTCCCAAACCTGGAAAAAGAGCTCAAGGAAATAAGGCCGTCACTCACTTTTCACGATCGACCTCTGAAAGTGATCATTTATGCCCATATTGCTCATCTAGTAAGATACAAAAGTTTCCTGCTCTCTTTCACCTCATATACTTTTTACTGATCTGAGGGAAAAAGCCGTAACATAAAGTTTATAATGATATTGTCTTCAGAATCCACAAAATGTGTTTTTATTTTAACCTTTCTAGAAGCACTGCTTTTACGTCTCTATAGTAGGGAATTTTATGTGTGTGTGTGTGTAAATAGCTTTGTGAAAATTTCTATTAATTTTCTCTTTTAATTATTTTCTTACAACACCGAGGATGCTGACACAGAAATTCAAAACAAAGTGAAAAATGTGTTTGATGTAAAGCTGAGCTTCATTAATTTTCTTCAGCACATGTACAACAGAATAGCTTTCCATTTGAATTCACAGATGTAATAAGCTTTTTGGCCCCACCCACTAATGTTTGAAAGGGAGCTAGAAATCTCAGGAGAGAAGGTAGAACAAACAATCAAATGAAAAGAAAGGGCTATTTTACTATCATAATTTAGGAGGAAAAAAAATCTGCGTGGAATTTGAGAGAGGTAAGAAGTGAGCCTTGATGACAACTATAAAGAAACCATAAATAGCAGACAAAATGCAAATTTATCACTGAAACAGAATTCAGATATTGCAACAGAAATGCTATGTTTATAAGAAATTTTATTTTCAATTGTAGATATATGACAACTCTTTTTCCTACATTTCTATGACCGATCATTGCCAATGCTTAGCTTCAAATAAAGTATTTCTATTTAAAAATATAAACTAAAATCATCAGACTTAAATAAGTTAAGACAGAAAAATAGGGTGGGTGAATGGCAAAATAAAACAGATGGAGGAAATGAGGTTCAGTATGAAGCTTACTGGGTCAAAGTGTTAAAAAATCAATATTGTTGACCAGGACCCAATGATAACAGATCTGTGGAAATGGATAACACAGAAATGCTGTAGGCATACAAGACTCTCAAATTTAAAATAATACACTTAAAATTTGTTTTGTGTCTTCTGAAGATTTATTCCAGGCCTAAAATGATTGCTTACAGCTGACAGCTTGTGAGTCTCCTAGTGATTTCAATAATTATCTCTATTGAGTTATGGTATTGATCTGTAGCTGCTAGCCATTTCAAAATTCCCTTTTTATCCTGCTAGAGGTGGTAGAATTAATGAGTCTCTTTGCCAAACATAGCAGGAACATTGGGTACACAATTAGGTCATAATAGGACATGGCAAAAATATAAAGGAAAATTAAACAGAAATTTTGGGATGAAATAAATTCATATGACATTCTTTTCCATTTAATTTATTAAACATAGACATGATACTAAAACAATAGCAAATGAAAATGAGATAAATTGACTGGAGAATCTTCAAACCATTCCATGCTAATATGAATAAAGATCATTCAAACATAAATTATTTTGAATTAGGGATATACTCAGTGACTTTTGTAAAAAAAATTCTTCTGTAGAATTGCATGATAAGGTTAAAAGTCCAGACTCTGAGTCAGAATGCCTGAAATGGAATCTTGTTTTTGGCCAGTTTCGAGCTGTGAGACTTGGCTTCAGTTTCCTCTTTGGTGAAATGAGGATATGATTGTCCTGAGGAGGCTCTTCCAAGGAGCTGATAAGAGGGCAGACCCTGAGAAAGATGTACCTTCTTAGAGAACACTTATGTAGGAAGATTCTATAAGTTCCCACCAAGTAAACAGGGGTTAGAAGCCACAATGAATGGTTCCAAGGTAACTCTTCAGAAACAAATTGGTTAAAAAAATAAGTATATTACACCTTATAAAATTACAAATGAATAGAATGTGATATTTCCAATCATTGATTTTTAATGCACTTTTATTGAGACATATCCACACACCATACAAACCATCCAAAATATACAATCACTGCTCACAGTATCATCACATAGTTTTGCATACAACACCATGATCAATGTTAGAACATTTTTGTTACTCCAGAAAAGAAATAAAAATAAAAAAGAAAACCCAAATCCTCCCATACCCCTTATCCCCCTTATTATTGACCCATAGTATTGGTATGGTAATTCATTACAGTTGATGAAAGAGCATTAAAATATTATTGTAAACTATATAGTCTGTAGTTTGCTATGGGTACATGTTTTTCCCCATATAACCCTCTATTATTATCTCCTTGTAATAGTTTCATACATTTGCTCTGGTTCATGAAATAACATTTTTATATTTGTATAGTTAATCACAGGCATTGTCCACCAAAGATTCACTGTTATACATTCCCATGTTTTAACCTCCAACTTTCCTTCTGGTGACATACATGATTCTAAACTTCCCCTTTCTACCACATTCATACACCATTCATCACTCCTAATTATTTTCACAATAATGTGCTACCATCACCTTTGTCCTTTCCCAGACGTTTAAGTTTCACCTAGTTAAACATTCTGAATATATTAAGCAACAGCTACCCATTCTTTAACCTCATTCTATATCCTAGTAACCTATATTCTATATTTTATGTATATGAGTTTCCAATCACAGATTTTAAACATTTTTTTCCAGAGGCAATCACTCTTGCATTGCAAATAATTAAGCAAGCCAAAGGATAGAGACTACTGAGGAGGATGCTAGACAAATATTTCCTACAGTTAAAAAGATATGTACCATTTGCTTCACTTTATGTTTCGGCTTCTTTAAGAGAAAGGATTGATCAAAGCTAATTAATAATAAATGAACTAAAAGAACTAAGTACTGTAAATGGAGTAAATACGGCTAAATAGCTCAAGTAGTTACTAAGGGGAACATTTCAAAATTAGGTTATTTTTCATTAACTTAGCAATCCCACTAAGTATAGACTTCATTACTTTTGCCTTAACTGCAACCATTTACAATTAGAGAAAGTTATATGCTTAGTTTGAAGAACCGTGGATTGCAAAAGCAGAGGGGTTACCACTGGCTGACCGCTGTTTTGAAAAGTAGAAACAATCAGATGGATATTTCTTTAGTTTGAGTAATTGCTGTTTTTAAAAGTAACATAGGCATCAGTGACTGGAAAAATTGCAAAATCAGTGACTGCAAAAATTCATTTTTGACCAATTTATCATTTCACCAAGTTTGTTTCTGACTTATTCATTTGCAACCTTTTTTCCCAAAACAATTTATTTGTAACCAGGGATTTGGCAGCCGCATTTATTCTTGCTCCGACGGCAAGGCTGAGCCAAGTGCCAAGGCCTTGTGATAGCTGGCTCCCAAAGAAGGGAACGCTGCCGACCGAGAGGACGCTGGCTCAGCTAATTTAGAGTTACCACAGCAAGTGCAGAAAAGGAAGTTCTCAGCACAGAGGAGCTGGTCCTGACACAAGTGCCTCCTGCGCTGTTCTACTGTAATGGCATAAAAAAAATTACATCTGGTGCCTTGACATCTTGCCTGGCTTAGTTGCCTCTCTCTCTCTGTCTCCTTCAAACACACACACACACACACACACACACACGCAGTCAGCCCTGCTCTGGGCATAAACAGGACTCAGAGAGCTGCTAAGAGTCACCCTTAGTTTCTCCAAATAAGAAGCTCCTGACTGCTGCTTCTCCTCCAAAGGAGCCCATGCTTTTTCATGGCACAATTTACTAGCAAGGACTGTATCTCCATATGGCTTGGATGATAAGATCTGTCCTGGGTTTCTTCTAATAGCCCTTGTCCCTTCTGCTTTTTGGGCCATATAGTTTGGAACTGTCAACCCTGAGGGTCCCTGGGAAAGCTTGCCCCTCCTCTCTGTGACACCATAAAGGCAAGAACCTAGGACCTCACAGCAGCCTCTCTCCTCCTCCAGGGCTGTTGATCTAACAAAGCTGTCCTTTCATGCATTCTTGGCTGGATAACTATCCACATTTGTGCCTCATCACCCAGAGAATTTCCACCTAACATCCAAAACACCTACTACACCCCCTTCCCCTCAGGAAGAGGGGATTGCTGGATACCTGAAGAAGCAAAATAACATGACACCATATCTAAACTTGTTTTTCTTTGTTTGTTTTTTTTTGTTTGTTTGTTTTTTCTTTTTTCCCTCTGGCTTGGTCTTCCATACTCAAGGAAGGACTTGCTCTTTTTCCTGGATACACATCCATCCCTTGTTACTTGGAAAATGAACCTGAGAATAATCACATAGTATATGAAAAAATAGGACAGTTTAGAGGGAGAAAATAAGTCAAAACATTTGAAAAAATTCCCTCCTATGCTATAAACTTGCTTTCAGGAATGGGATTTTTTTTAGAAAAAAAAATCTTGAATTTATATTCTCCCCTGGATTCAAAAGTATAGCATCTCCATAAATCAAGAACTGGTAGAAATGAAAAAATCACAGTCGGAGATCAGTAACAACTATAAGAATAATATTAGCATATTTATGAAAATTAAAGTACGGACTAGGCAACAGAGAGCAGATTGAGTATAAAAGGAAACAGAGTAAATGATAAACCAAGGCATGAGATCAGTGGAAAAGGAAAAAGGTATGAAAATGGTTGAAGGAAGTTTAAAAAAGGTAAAAGACCATTATAGATAATTATACATAGAATAAGAATATAGATAAATTAAATAGTCATTTACTGAAGGAATATTAAGATTTTATGTTACTGTATATCAGGTAAAATTATATATACTTGGGTATGTTCTTGGCCAAGTTTTTGTGTTTTAATAATATAGGAAAAAATCAAGCAAACATTGAAGTCTGCCCCCACCAAAAAAAAAAAAAAAAATCCCTGTTTTTGGTGAAAAAAACCTGTTTGAATAGCTGATTACCCTTCACATTCTAAATATCTAAAGACAAGTTCCAACATCTACAAAGTTTTGAAATAAAATGATTATAGCACAAGAACAGGTTATACAGCTAAGCTACAGTTCATGTAGTTTAGGGTTCAACAAACTACAGTAGTGGGTGCAATTTTGCTTGCCTCCCATTTTAGCAAATAAGGTTTTCTTGTGGCATAGCCATGACCCTTTATTTGCATGTTATTCATGGCTTCTTTCAAACTACAAAAAAGCCGAGAATATTTACCTTCTGGCTATTTACAGACAAAAGTTGACCAGCCCCTGAAATATAATGCCAAAAGGATGTGTAATAATTCAGAAAGATTACCACATAGCTATGCTTCCTATACAGATATTATACAAATGAAATTTTGGGGGAAAAAACTATACAGTATGGGATAAAGTCTAGGTAATTGTGATAAGTTAGTATGAAACATATGTACAGGCAAAAAAATTCTGACACATGTATAGGCAAAAAAATTGTGGACAAGAGCAGTTTAACTGCTTAATATATAATTACCATTGGGACACTGTGAAATAAGAATGCTTTGAAACCTGGAAGAAGCTAAACAAATTAATTGGATTATCATTAGCCACAAGAAGACCATTAATTAGAGGAATAATTAGTTCAGAATATAGTAACCTACAATTTAGTTGTTAAATCGTAGTGCAACAGTGGTTAATTTTACCTTTCCTTTCTATTAATATGAATGTTAGTCTGGCTGTTTTGATTTCAAAGAATTGAGACCAGCCAAGTTAGTCCAGGGGTTCTCTAACATGGATAAACATTAGAATCACCCAGGGAGCTTTCAGAAAAATAATACCAGTGCCCTTCTCATACCCAGACCCATTCCATCAGAACCTGTTGGGAATGTTGTAAAGCTCCCTAGATACTTCTAATGTGCAGCAAGGGTCAGGAAGTACTGAGTTATTACAGAAAAAAAAAAAGATGGAGGGAGGCATATATGGAGTGGGGAGGTGAATTTCATGGAAATCTAAGAATAAGATTCACAATAGCTGCGGAAGTTCATGGAACTTGGAACTGGGGAAAGCTCCCACAAGGGTATGTAAGCCCACCATTGTGGTTCACTCCTATGGCAGCTTTTCCAGAACTTGCTACCAACTGGTAGCATTTCACGGAAAAGTTTTTATCCTCCCATTCCTAATTCCTCCATTTTTCAATTTTCTTACTCAAAACTAACCAACAAATAATCCCAAGGAAAGACAAGCTATTTAAGCCTGTTTATAGCTTTGATGGCAGGCTGTTGGTCACAGATCAGAGGTCCTTATTTACTGGGCATTTTTTTTCTTAATTGCCTGCCTTTGGTCATGTAACAAGGGTCTCAGGCATAAAGGGAAAAAAAAAATGAAAATAAAGAAGTGCTAGAGCAGAAGTGAGGTCAGTTGATAGAAGCTATAGCTACTGCCCTCCACAGCAGAGTATGGGATGAGTGAGCTTTCCATAGGGGAAGATGAGGGAGAGGCATTGTCAATAAAATATGTTATACAGTCAATACAGTACAGATTCCTAGCATCTCTACTGAAGCCTACAGTCCTTATTTCATCTCCTTCCCCCTTTCTGTCTTCCCTTCTTTCATTTCCCCCTTCCTGCCTTTCTTAGTCAGTAGTTTCTTTTCTCTACTTTTATATCTTCTTCCATTTATTCTTTTGTTCTCTCTAAACAAAGTAACGTACTCTGTAATTATCTTTATATTTCTAAAATATTCCAAGTGTAATTAGAAGGCTCAGTTTCTTTGATTAAAACTAGTATGTATATAAATGCCAGAAGAAACTTTAAATAGCTAAAACATACTAGCCATTAATGAAGATATTAGTGTAAAATGTCAAACAAAGCCAGATAATGTTTTTTTCTGGTACTCCTCATTGGAAATATGACCCAAACAATGTTATTTGTTTAGATAATTTTTTTAAATAGGCTCCTGTATTAATTCCGTACAGGCAATATTGAATGGTTAGTTCCTCTGAATCTTCAGACCCTAATTCCTTGCCTTTTATTACTTAATTTTTACTGAGTGACTATAATTATCTATAGTGTGCTGGTTTGAATGTATTGTGTTCCCCAAATGCCATTATCTTTGTGGTCTTGTGGGGCAGACGTTTTGGTGCTGGTTAGATTTGCTTGGAATGTGCCCCACCCAGCTGTGGGTGATGACTCTGATGAGATGTTCCCATGGAGGAGTGGCCCCGCCCATTCAGGGTGGGCCTTGATCAGTGGAGCTGTATAAATGAGCTGACTCAGAGAGAGGGAACTCAGGGAGTGCAGCTGGGAGTGATGTTTTGAAGAGGAGCAAGCTTGCTAGAGAGGAACGTCCTGGGAGAAAGCCGTTTTGAGGCCGGAGCTTTGGAGCAGGCGCCAGCTGCCTTCCCAGCTAACAGAGGTTTTCCAGACGCCATTGGCCATCCTCCGGTGAAGGTACCCGATTGCTGAGGTGTTACCTTGGACGCTTTGTGGCCTTAGGACTGTAACTGTGTAGCGAAATAAACCCCTGTTTTATAAAAGCCTATCTGTCTCTGGTGTTTTGCATTCTGCAGCATTAGCAAACTAGAACATATAGCAATGAGAATTTTCTGTTTCAGTGGCTATTGTAATATCCATTTTCTAAGTTACCTTTTATAAATTTCTTCATAACTCTGGCCAGTCCAAAAGTTGTCTTTTTGAAAAGAAAGCCTCTTTCTTCTCCCAGTAAACTCTGTCATTATCTCTTTTTAATCTGCTAAACTCGGCAATGGTTTTCAGAATGTGCAGTTAAATTTACTCTTCTATACATGGTTACTTAACATACTTGAATCAAGGGAACTAAACAATCATTCTGAAAGGATGTACTTCAAAATAAATATATTGTGTTTGTTTCAATTTTCCATTTCCTGACAAATGTCTTGGGATTTCGAAGGCCATTTGTCTTTCAGTAATAAACGATTATCTTGTCACAGTGGATAATTCCTTCAGCAGTGCTCTCTAAATATTCCAAAGTCTTTTTTTTTCCTCACTTGGGTAGCTTTAGCACTTTGATATTAAAATGAAACAGCAAGAAACTAAGCATAATGGCTTCTGTGTTGGCCTGGACTCAACACAAGCTCTCCAAGCAAAGTGCCAGTTCCTGCTCAATCTTCATTTGGAACACATTCCATATGCCTGACCAGCATAATTTGTTTAGAATCACATCACTGGAAAGAGACTCAATAATTTTGTTTCATTTTCAAATGAGTTACATGGGATTTCTTAAACCCAAATGATATTCCTCTTTTATGGGCATGTTTTTACCAAGTAATTAACCCACGTACACTGTCTCGAAGTACAATAGGCAATCATGAAAGGCAATAAGTATTTAATCAATGAACTGTACCTGCTCAATAAAACAAAAGAAGCTTTACCCATACCTCAACGTCACTTTTTATGTTATTTTTTTCTGCCCCATGCAGTTCTATTATACCTCAAGCCTTATCTCCAGTTCCTTCCAGGAACCCCAGACTTTACAACTCCAAGTGGTTGTCAAATAGGCATCTCGAGGAACAACACAGCCCATACAAAGCTTGTGAGTTTTTCCAGGGGCAGGGCATGGCAAACCACGGCCCGCAGGCCCAGTAAGGCTCATTGTCTGTTTCTGTGTGGCCCTTCAGCCAAGAATGTTTTTTGCAGATAAATATTTGCAACCAATTTAATTATAGGGAACACTGGGGTAAAATCATCTGGATTCCAGCCTGTTTCTGTTATGTGACCTTGAGACAGTTACATGATCTCCTTGTGCCTTAATTTCCTCACAGCACTTATGCTTAGAATAAAGCCTGTATGCTTTTTTGCCATATGATTTTTTCTCTCTTGTGTGTGTGTGTGTGTGGGGGGGGCATTTTCAAAAGTTTCTGTGGTGCATATACAATTATTGTGTGATATGCAGAAGCTATTAAAATTTTTAAACTATATATGAGAGGAATTCAGAATTCATCTTTGGAAAAGGGATTTAAGTAAATCTGTCTTGGAATTTTAAAAATGTTAATTTAAAGGAAAAAGGTGTCTGTATATTTCCTTATTTGTATCACAAATCTTTCAAATCTTTTGGGAAAACTAAACATGAAACCAGAGCATTATACTAGAAATTTAACAATTATTTTGAATTCATGGTAAGATATAGAAAGCCCAGTAATAAGAGAAGAGCATATCTACATATATTATACATGGTATTGTATAATGCTAAATGGCTCTAGATCTGGAGTTTGTTTATCATTCAAATCTAACTATGCCATTTAATAGCTCTTATCTTGAGCAAGTAAAATTTCTCTAAGACTCAGTTTACTTTCTTTTCCCTAAATGGGGAAAATATAGTGTTTTGTTGATAGGAGTGTTTTGAGGATTAAATAGAATAATTCATGGGAAGATTTTAGCATAATGCCTGCTATATAAATATTTAATTATAACTTAATCAAGATTTTTATAATTTATTCTAGTTGTGTAACTTTGTTTTCCAGTTAAGTGCAAAATAGGAAATCTAGCAACTCATAAATTT
Source organism: Choloepus didactylus (assembly GCF_015220235.1). Taxonomy (NCBI): domain Eukaryota; kingdom Metazoa; phylum Chordata; class Mammalia; order Pilosa; family Megalonychidae; genus Choloepus; species Choloepus didactylus. The sequence goes on along the minus strand of NC_051323.1, from coordinate 14,654,550 downwards.
CTGTCATTGAGATGTAAACACTGGTTTACTAGAATATTATGAAGAACATGTAATTTGGAGTGAAAAATATCAATTCAAATGTTAGTTTTGCCACCTCCTTGATTAATAGCTTTGGGCAAGTCATTAGATTCTTTTATCCTTAGATTCTTTCAATAAATAAAATGAGTAAATATCAGCTGGCCTTCTTAAATCGCAATGTCAAATTAGATAATGTAATATCTTTTGGATTGCAAAATAGTGCTAGTGATGTCAATTATCATAAGTATACTTGGCAAATCTTACAGGAAAGTTCTTATCGCTAGTGTCAATTCAAATTTTAAATCCAGGGTTTTGAGGCTGCCCTCAACAGTTCCTAAATTTACTTGAGTCCACCAGAATCTGAAGGAAGTGATCTTCTAAATCAAAATAAGAAAACTGCTGCGATTGAGAGCCAACACATTAATTGCTTCTCTACACAATGTGATGCAGAAGCTTTCAAAGTGTGATCAATTCAGCTTTAGGTTGTTCTGACGCATCAATGTGGGGGTTTATGACAATCATTTGAATTCACAGAGGAAGCGGTTTCAGCCCTGGGTTGGATGGGCATAGCAAACACTGCTTTGTTTGCAGCATTAATTCTCAGATTACTAGAAACTCTCGTGTTTTTTAATACATAATTTTTCCACAATTGAGCATTTTGAGTGATCTACCAAACAACTCCTACCTGTTACATTCAGTGATATTATCATCCATTAGTGTGAATAGTCATGAGTTAATTGGACTAGCTTTCTCTTTTTCCTTTCTCCCCTCACCGTGGTGTATATATCCAAATTAATCCCTCTGTATTTCTGTATTATCATCACTGCCCGATGAATAAATTGAACCTGAGTTGACTTTCAAAGTCATTTACACAGAACTTGATAGTTGATAGCTGTTAATGAGCCAATTAAACAAAATATTTTAGGCAGACTCCTTGAGAATGTGTAAAACACAAGTGACCTTATAAAGCACGGTACAGGGAAAACAGCTATTGTTCCTAGGAATGTCTGCATCAGCTATGGGAGGGAATGAGGGGAATGGAGAGGTGATAGGTGTGTCCAACACATTTGCCCCACTGGTCAAGTTTGTCTTGAATTAACTCTTGGAAAAGACCCACCTATTCTTTCCCTGCATAACTTCCTGCATATTTACCTTGTCAGACATAACCTCCATCTGGAATTCTCACTTGCACTAGGAAATAACTCCAAACTCTCAACAAATGGAAACATCAGGATTTTCAGTTTATTTGAACTTAACTAGATTAATCACATGGCAGGCAGAAAGGCAGATTAGAATTTTATCCATTTAAAATGACAGAGCCCCACATGACAGTAGACTCATCAGTCCCTGCAGGAAAAAAAAAAAAATGATAAAACTCAACATTTGAGGAGAGTAACTAATACTTGCAATTTAATGCAATCAATTTAAAGCTAATAATAATTTCAATCAGTGTTTAAACTGATGAGTAATCCGATCTGGTAATTACTGCAGTTTCTCCAGCTCGACAAAGAACTATCTGGAAAATGACCCGGATCTTCTGTCTACTCAATATACACAGTGACTGCACCCCTGAACACAGGGGTGAAGATGGCACTCAGACAGTAGTGCATTTATTTCTCTTTTTCTCCCTTCCTGAATCTCTCTCTCCAATATAGCATAGTATCAGAAGTCTTTTTTTCACTCGTTCCGCCAATCTAGAAATAAAGTGTGGGTGGGGCAGGTGGCTTATGGATCTCACTTAATCACTTTTCAGCTTTATGTGACTAGGGCAGAGGACATGGCGCTGGGTAACACAGATGCAGTAAGATAGAGGTGGGCCTTTTTTATGGTCCGTGCAAATTTTAGGGCTCAAACAGTCTTCTGACAATGTTTCTTCTTTGTTTAGTTCCCCTTGTCCTTTTTTATGGTAGCATAACCTGCTGGTCATCATCATGTTCAGATTTTATATCCTAGTCATATCTCCAAAGACTTGTTTTACATCTGTTGAGTCAATTTTATTTAGAATAATGTAATGCTGCCTCCTCCTCCTTGTGTATTTTCTAACCACAGAACCATTATATCTTACGCCTCTATGTTTCTACCAAATGATATGAACAATTATTGTCCTGGGAAGAAAACATATAAAACAGGAAAATAGAACCTACTTTTGTGATGATAATTGTTCTGTCCACAGGAGATATGCATGTAGTCTTTTCCAAATTATATTTTAAGGAAGTCTTTCAAAAATATGCTCTTGCACATGAAGGGCAAATGTCATCCAAGTTGAAAACCAAATCAACCCACTTTATAAAATTCTAAACTTCAACAACATTAAAAATGGTCTATTATTGTTTGTCATAACTAAATTGAGCAGAATTTGAAAGCACTCTATTTTAAATACTATTCACAATGTCAAATGCATATTTAATATAAACTAAAAACTTAGGGTTTATAATAAAAATGCCAAATCACTCCTCTTTTTGCTTTCTCTCAATTCAATCACCTCCTCTCCACAGTTCTTAGAAGTCTTGCACATGTAACTAAAATAAAAATTGTTGATAGTCTAGATTATTTTTTCTGGATGAGGCTAAGGCTATCTGGGATGTAGACTGAAAAGCAAGAGTAAGCATGAGAAGAAAAATTGGGTGTGTCTGTGTATGTGTGTGTATGTGCATGTGTTCACAACATGTCTTTAAAGGAAGAAGAGAATTTTACATAAGTTGGTCCTTGTTTTCCTTAACGTGCCTGTGAGATATGAAAACATAATTAAAAAAAAATATATTGGAAACAAACATCAGTTTTTTCATCTTAAAACTGATTCAGTTTGGTTAAAAAAAATAAAAAAGTCTTGAGGAATTTTAATTTTATCCTATCCAGTGAGCACTCTGAACCTAGATAATATTACTTAAGCTTAAGAAGGTGGCTGCTATAAAATGATGTGTGAAGCAGTATGATTATGTATTATTTAAAATAGGCCTTCTGTGGGCAAACTGGTAATTGCCCTCTTTACTGCAATATATATGTATAGATATAGATATAGATACATAAACTGGAGAGAAAGTATTGATGGCTACAGAGGAGAACTAAAAAAATAGTCTCTTAATAGCTTAAAAGTGGATTTCAAAATTGACATTTTTTTTTCTTTCACTGAGTATTTTAGGAAAATTGTGAAGGTAGACATAGGTACAAATCCTTTGAAAGGCGTCTGACAAAAGTAAGTTCCCAGCACAGTTATCATCTACACCTTCAGGCCACGGCAGAAAGTGAACACAAAGGATGGGTCACCCAAACTGGAGGTGTTTCTCCCACAAGATGAACAGCATCTTAGATTTGCTTGATGCCTTTTGTTCTTTTTCTCTAAGGAACAATATGCCTATCAAATTATATGGCACATTAGCAAAAAAGTTTTCTTGGGGTGGGATTCTCCTTGAATAGTCTTTCTGGGTTGTCCTTCCTTTGTCCTTTCCTACATCCCACACCCCCCACCCTGCCTCTTTTGCATCTTGAGTCTTAACCCACTCTTCCTGAGCTCACCTAAGTTGGCTGTGTTTTAACGCCTTTCTATTCAGGTTGAACTAGTCCCTTGAAATTCTATGATATAATAAAATTTATAATCAATGTTACTTATAGCATCTGTTGCACCCTACTGTGGGTCAATCAGCACATACTGATTCAACACGCAAAGTAATTCTTAATCTTAACATTTTATTGAAAAAATATCAGGTATTGAATATTGCAGTGGATAAATTATAAGCATTATATAATTTGATTCTCATCAACATCCTTCGAGTATGATTACTTCCATTTTGCAGGGAACTTAACTAATTTGCCTTAAGATCACACAATTGGAAGGTGGTAGGATTGCTTTTCTACACAGACCTCCCAGATTCTTGAGCCATGTGCTTTTTTCCTATCTATTACTTTCCAAAGAAGGATCAGAAGTTATAGAGATAAAAGACACAGTCTGCCCTCAGAGTACTCACATTACCATTATGGATATCAATTATAAAATATATTAAAATATGCAGTGAAATTAATGCATGTCCTGCTCTTTGTTGATCTTTTTTATTATGTTAACTTTCCCACAGAGGATGCTAGATACATTTTTGCTGAATGAGTGAATAAATACTACTCTATGCTACTAAATCACATTTTGTAATAACATAGCCTGACAAAATAACATTCTGGATTACCTGAAATGAAACTGTGTTATGCTGGGAAAAGCCTGGGGCTGTGATTCAGGAGAAATACACTCAGTATCAAAAACAGGGATGTAACACAGGAATGGAACATTTGGCTAAAGCTCAGTAAATTCCTGATCCAAAGCCAGGTGCCTCCTGTTAATCTTATCATTTGATTCTCCTCCCTTCTGAAAACAGAATGAAGTTTCTTCCCAAGTCACTTAGCAATCACTTGCACGGCTGATTTAAATTCTGCACCTTCATTTATATATTGGTAAAAATGGAAATGGTGCCATCTTTATGTATTTCGTATTAAATGAAAACATATATGTGAAATACATCTCTACAGCTTCAGGCACAGAGTTAGTGCTTAATAAATGCTTGTTTAATATGAAATGGGATCTAACAGAGACTTCTTAAGCAGTATGACAATCTCTACAGTGTAAATCCGTGATGGTATAAATGAAGCTACAACTTTCCAAAGCAAAATAAAAAATGGCATATATTAGCTTTCTGTCTAGGATTCCACAACTGATAGTAGGAACCTGCTGCCATACTGAGAGGCAGAACACAACACTGTATAAGAACTCAAATGCTAAGCTGGGTTGCAGGTTTTCAAATATTGGCTCCGTCAATTGCTATCTCGTGACCCTCAGTATGTTCCTTAAATTTTATGTATCTTAGTTCTTCCATCTATAAAATGGGGTTAATAACAGCACTGGACCTGCTCTGTCTGTTGAATTAGATGAATAAACCAAGACAGGTACTTAGAATAGCACTGATAGGAACTAAACACCACAGAACTCAGAGATGGGTGGGCATCATGTTTGCAAGCATAGCCTCCTGTTGTGATATTTCATGCTCCTAAGTTCAGATTCTCTAAGTTGATTCATTTTTACAGTTAACACTGTGGTCAAAGAGACAATAGGGTTCAAAGGAATGTATTAATAGATGAGATTTGAGGAACATAATGTGAAAGCTCAATGGTTTCCCTCCATTGGAGCAACGACTATGAAAAATGCCGGCATGAAAAAGACAGAAGGCCTCCTTGCATTAGAGGAGCTCGATGCGTAGACAAGTAAGAAATAGATGCCTATGTACATTTATATATATGTGTGTGCATATATACATACATATATACATATATGTACATATATAGTATGTGAAAGGCATGCATGAAATATTAAAATAATATGTGATCACTGAAGGTTGTTATTTTTAAAGAATGGAATTAAAGAAGATATGCTATTTAGGGTTGAGTCTTGAAGAATCACTAGGAGTTAGCTGAAGCAAAGCTGCCTGGTAATGCTGTGCATGTTACATACAACGCAAATGCATATCCAATAGGGTAAGCGGGGGCTGAATTCCAGCTCATATCATCACAAACCTACGAGCCTTGCCTGAGTTATCCTGGAGGGGGCGCCAAAATCTAAATTTACTCAAAGGCAACATATTCAGTAGGGGAATTTCTGATATCACATAACAGGAATTTGGCATTAGTAGAACTAGAATTACGCCTAGTTCTGGTTAGATACACTTTCACTGCCTAGTGAAACATAATGCTGGAAAATAAGCAAAGTGAATGAATGCTGGGAATCATGCCGGATTTAACTCTACTTTTTCCTAATTCCTATTGAAATGACTAAGGGAGGAGAGCAATAGAGAACATACAATTCACTTTTAAAACTTAAGAAAAAATCTGAAAATAAAATGAATTTCTAAATGTAAAATTCAGGTAAAACAAAATGGTGGTTAAGACTTAGGGGATTGCTATTTACTGCAAGTTAGGGGAAAATTGTCCCCAGGAATAAAAACTGATATGAAGCTAAGTCAACAAATTCTGATTAGGATAATTGGGCACTAGCAAAGGAGAGCCTCAAAGGAGCCAACAGAGAAGTGGGATCAGAGACAGTGGGGTCTACTCTCTTGATAAAACTATCAAAGTTTCACTGAAGATTTTAATGGAATACTGTAGAAAAAGACAATGGATTAGAAAATAAGAACAGGAATGTCTACAAAACTCAAGGAAAATAATAAGGAAAAAAGTATTATGAGAAATCATGAGAATAAGAAGCAGAATGACAATCTTGTAGACCCATATTTCAGACAGAAGGAAGAAAACAGAAATTGGAAGAGTGACAATCTAACACATGAGAGAAGATATTATCTCTGAACCCAAAGATAGCCTCATTTTCAAGAGAAAATCCCTTACTGAGTGGCAATCAAAATCAATGAAAAGAGATAAACAACTAGAAATATAAATATACATCAATCTTGATGTGCCCAAAAATAAAAATGTTATGAGTAGTATGTTTTCATTGCATTTTAAAAGTATTATCATAAAACAAATTGAAAAGACTACAACAAATGGATATAGAGTATCAACCTATAGGGAAGATAAATGAATAAACTCTCTTATATAAAGAGTTCTTACAAATTAATCAATTTATTTGTTTATAGGAATAAAATATATATAAGTAATATAGGTGAAACATGTACAAGAAACAAAGAGATTTTTTTTAGGTATATAGATACTGGTTTATTTGTAGATGATATATATTAGAAATAAGGGCAAACATTTCCAATTTTGAAATATGACTTTGTTTCCTAAGAAAAATTTGCCTGTAGGTGGAAAAGGGGAAACACATGCCAGCCAGGAACCAGATGACTGATTTATTTTGGTTCTAATGCTTTAGTTTTTTTGTTTTTTTATCAGTTAAGATAGAATTCACATACCATTAAATTCACCATTTTAAAGTGTGCAATTAATTGGCTTTTAGTATATTCAAGTTTTTCTTTTTTTTTTTGTTAGCCTAGCCAGTGGTCCATCGATTTTATTGATTTTCTCAAAGAACCAACTTCTGGTTTTGTTGATTCTCTCTATTGTTTTCCTGTTCTCAATTGCATTTATTTCTGCTCTAATCTTTGTTATTTCTGCTCTAATCTTTGTTATTTCTTCCCTTCTGCTTGCTTTGGGTTTAGTTTGCTGTTCTTTCTCTAATTCCTCCAGGTGAGCAGTTAACTCTTCAATTTTTGCTCTCTCTTCTCTTTTAATATAGGCATTTAGGGCAATAAATTTCCCTCTCAGCACTGCCTTTGCTGCATCCCATAAGTTTTGATAAGTTGTGTTTTCATTGTCATTTGCCTCGAGGTATTTACTAATTTCTCTTGTAATTTCGTCCTATACCCACTGGTTTTCTAAGAGGGTGTTGTTTAGCCTCCATATGTTTGTGAATTTTATGACTTTCTGCCTTTTATTTATTTCCAACTTCATTCCATTGTGGTCTGATAAAGTGTTTTGTATAATATCAATATTTTTAAATTTGTTGAGATTTGCTTTGTGACCCAACATGTGGTCTATCCTAGAGAATGTTCCATGAGCACTTGAGAAAAAAGTGTATCCTGCTGTTGTTGGATGTAGTGTTCTATAAATGTCTGTCAAGTCTAGTTCATTTATTATACAATTCAACATCTCTGTTTCTTTAGTGATCCTCTGTCTAGATGTTCTATCCATTGATGAGAGTGGTGTATTGAAGTCTCCAACTATTATTGTAGAGGTATCTGTTTCTCCTTTCAGTGATCACAGTGTTTGCCTCATGAATTTTGGGGCATTCTGGCTTGGTGCATAAATATTTATGACTGTTATGTTTTCTTGACGAATTGACACTTTTATTAATATATAGTGTCCTTCTTTGTCTCTTTTAATTGTTTCACTTTTGAAGTCTAACTTGTCTGATATTAATATAGCTACTCCAACTTTTTTCTGGTTGTTGTTTGCATGAAATATCTTTTTCCAACCTTTCACTTTCAGTCTGTTTGTCCTTGTGTCTAAAGTGAGTTTCTTGTAGACAGCATATAGATGGGTCCTGTTTTTTAATCCATTCTGCCAGTCTGTGTCTTTTTATTGGGGAGTTTAATCCATTTACATTTAGTGTCATTACTCTAAGGGCAGTACTTTCTACTACCATTTTGTTTTTTGGAATTTATATGTCATATCTTATTTTTTCCTCTCCTTTTACCTTTCCTGATAATCTTCATTTCTGCACTCTTCTCCAACTCTCTCTCTCCTGTCTTTTCCTATCAGCCTGTAGCACTCCCTTTAGTATTTCTTGTAGTGACGGTCTCTTATTCACAAACTGTCTCAGTGTCTGTTTGTCTGAGAATGTTTTAATCTCTCCCTCATTTCTGAAGGAAAGTTTTGCTGGATATAGAATTCTTGGTTGGCAGTTTTTCTCTTTCAGTATCTTAAATATATCATGCCACTGTCTTCTTGCCTCCATGGTTTCTGCAGAGAAATCTGTACATAGTCTTATTGACCTTCCCTTGTATGTGATGGAGTGCTTTTCTCTTGCTGCTTTCAGAATCCTCTCTTTGTCTTTGACATTGGACAATCTGACCAGTAAGTGTCTTGGAGTAGGTCTATTGGGATCTATTCTATTTGGGGTACGTTGTACTTCTCGAATCTCTAATTTTCTGTCTTTTATAAGAGTTGGGAAATTTTCAGTGAATATGTCTTCTATTACTCTTTCTGCCCCTTTTCCCCTTTCTTCTCCTTCTGGGATACCCATAACATGTATATTTGTGCATTTCATGTTGTCACTCAGCTCCCTAAGACCCTGCTCATATTTTTCCATTTTTTTCACCATCTGTTCTTTTGTGTGTATGAATTCGAATGACCTCTCTTCCAGTTCACTGATCCTTTCTTCTGCCTCTTCAAATCCACTGTTGTGTCCCTCCATTGTGTTTTTCATCTCCTCCATTGTAGCCTTCATTCCCATGAGTTCTGCCATTTGTTTTTTTAAGTTTATGAATTCTTGTTTATGGTCAGCCAGTGTCTTCTTTGTATCCTTCAGCTCTTTTGCTATATCTTCCTTCATTTCATCAAATTTATTTAGCATTAGTTGCCTCCACTCCTGTGTCTCAGCTGAGATATTAGTTTGATCCTTTGGCTGGTCCATGTTTTCGTGTTTCCTGGTATGGCTCATTATCTTAAGTTGTCTAGGCATCTGATTTTCTTGATTAGTTTATTTTGGAGCTTGTTTTCTCTTTTACCTAGTGGTTTTCTTGTTGGTTGGCTTTGTTCTCTGACCTCTGTTATTCAGTTCAACTTATTCTAGACCTTTAACTTAGGTTCTATTTAGTTGATCAGAATTTTTCCTCTCTTGTTTTTTCTGTTTCTTGCTTTGCCTCTATGTAACCTTTTTGTGAGTGGGTCTCCTCAGATATGGTCGACCCTAGTCAGATTTTCCCAGTCTAGTGAGGCCCAGGTCTCATTGGGAGGGTATGGAGTTTTCCTGAGAATGAGACCCTCCTATGAGACCTTTAGAATTGGTGCTTTTCCTCTCCTGTCCAGCAGGTGGCACTGGCCAGCCCACAGCGCCCCCACCAGTGTAAGGAGGTGTGGAGACTTTAGTTCTCCTGGTGACTCTGATCCTGTTAGGGGCGTGGCTGACTGAAGCTGGAATCTGAATTCCAGCCCCTGGGGTCTGAATTTCCAGAAGGAGAACTGCCAGTTGAGCTGGACCTCCCTCCACTCTCCCAATCCTCAGAACAACAGTTGTCCCTCAGGGGCACTATTCCCTTCTCCCCTCTCCTCTTTGGGGCCTCTCCAGGTAGATTCCTTGGTCAGCCTGAGTTGCCAATTAAAGACAGGGGTGAAGGCCTTCAGTAGTGAATACGGAACTTAAAGACACTGTGGGTACTCTGTCTCCCCTAAGCCCAGCCTAGTCCCTCAACCTGGGCTTTCTGATGGAAAATAACCAGATATATTACTTTTAGATTTAAAAAAAAAAAAAATAGAAAAGAAATCAAGAAAAAGAAAAAAGGAAAAAAAAAAAAAAAAAAGGAGTCTCTTTTAAAAGTCTTTCCCCAGCCTAGAAGTTTTGTCAGTGTCAGAATAGAGCATTTAAAGATATGCTTTGGGCTATTGTCTGATAATTACTCTCCAACCACTTCAGTTCCACCCCTGCAGGGGGCTATTGAACTGCAAAAAGATAAGGGATCAGTGAGAAGCCAGAAGGGACAAAATGTAGGAAAAAAAATGGCTTTTTTGGAGTCTGGGAATGGGTGCCCGCTTTTACGTGCCCCCACTTCTCGGAGCCCAGCCCTTCTTTAGCACCCCAGCTTCCAAAGTTAGTCAATTAACTTGTTAATTAATTCTGCAGTTGAGGCTGGGTTGGGCCTCCCTTCCTGCCCTCAGCAGATTGCTGTTTTTTGTCCCCGTCCCCCCCCCTTTCAGGGAGCCTGCAGCAAGACAGTCTGTGAGGTCTGGGTGGGGAGGGGCGCCAGACCCCTGGTCAGAGGAACTTACAATGTTCGCTGCGATCTCAGCTTTTCCTCCAATTCCAAACTTGTGTCCAATGTGTGACTGGTTATTGGATACCCCGAAAACACTGTTTCATATAGTTCTTGGGTAATTGCCAGCTGCTCTAGGGGAGAGACGAAATTCTGCTCCTCACCACTCCGCCATCTTGCCCCGCCTCCCATATTCAAGTTTTTCCATCTAATCCCAGAATAATTCAATTACCCTAAAAAAGAAACCCCATACCCATTAGCAATCACACCCTGTATCTCCTCTCCCCAAGTCCCTGGAAACCTCTAACCTATTTTCCATCTCTATGGATTTGCCTATTGTGGACATTTCATATAAATTAAATCATATAATATGTGACCTTTTGTGTCTGCTTTCTTTCATTTAGTATAACATTTTCAAGGTTCACCCTTGTTGTAGCATGTATCAGTACTTCATTCCTTTTTATGGCTGAATAATATTTCATTGTATAATATACTATATTTTGTTTATCTGATATTCATCTGATAGGCTGCTATCAACATAAGTGTACAAGGTTTTGTTTGAACATTTTAAAAATTTTCTTAGTTATATACTTAAGAATTAACTTTTTGAAGATCTGCCGAACTGTTTACCACAGTGTCTGAACTATTTTATATCCCCAGCAACAATTTGAAAGTTTTCCTATTTCTTCACATCCTAGCCAGCACGTTTTACTACTCTCTTTTTTTTTTTAATCAAGGCTTCCTAGTTAATGTGAAGTGATAGCTCTTTGTGGTTTTGATTTGCATTTCCCTAATGACTGCTAATATTGAATGTCTTTTCATGTGCTTATTAACCATTTTTATATCTTCTATTGTGTATTCAAATACTTTGCCCCCTTTTCAATTAGGTTACTTATCCTTTAATTATTGTCTTGCAAGTGTTCTTTATTTAATCTAGATATTCGGCATTTATCAGATATATGATTGCAAATTATTTTCTGTCTTGATTACTGTAGCCTTATAGTAAGTTTTGATACCAAGGAATGTGAGTTTTCCAACTTTGTTGTTATTTTTCAATATTGATTTGGTTATTCTGTGTCCCTTGCATGTCTGCAAGAATTTTGTAATCAGCTTATTGAGTTCTATACAGAAGTCTGCTGGGATTCTGATAAGAATTGTGTTGAATTTGTAGATTAAAGTTGGGGAGTATTGCCGTCTTATACTATTAAGTCTTCTGATCCATGAACGTGGGATCTCTGTCCATATATGTAGAGCTTCCTAAATTTTTTCAAAAATATTTTGTAGTTCTCAGAATATAAGTTTTACACTTCCTTTGTGAAATTTATGCATCAGAATTTTATTCTTTTTATTTATGATCATTATTCTTTTTGATGTTATTCTAAGTAGAATTGTTTCTTTAATTCATTTTCAGAATATTTACTCCTAATGTATACAAATACAACTGGCTGTTTTATATTGATCTTGTACAGTACAACCTTTCTTGATTTGTTTATTAGATCTGTTAGTTTTCTTTGCATTCTTTAAGTTTTACTATATAAAAGATTATATCATCAGCAAGTAGAGGTAATTATACTTCTTCCATTCCACACTTCATAGCTTTCATTTTACTTTCTTGCCTAATTACCCTCCAATATAAATTCAATAGAAGTAGGAAAAGCAAACATTTTCATGTCATTCTTAATCTTAGAGAGAAAGCACCCAATGTTTCTCCATAAAGTATTATATTAGCTGTGTGTTTTTCATGGATGTATTTTATTAGGTTGAGGACGTTCTTTTCTATTCCTAATTTATTGAGTGCTTTATTCTTGAAAGGTTGTTGGATTTTGTCAAATACTTTATCTGCATCTATTGAGATGATCATATTTCTTTGTCCTTCATTCTATTAATGTAGTTTATTACATTGTTTGATTTTCTAATGTTGAACCAACCTGACATTCCTTAAGGATATTGGATTGTATTCTTATTTTTAGTGATGTTGTATTTAGTTTGGTATCAAGGTAGCATTGCCTTCATAGAATGGGTTAGAAAGTGTTCCCTTTTCTATATTTTGTAAGAGTTTGAGAAGGATGGGTGTTAATCCTTCTTTAAATGTTTTGCAGAATTTCAGGGTGAAGCCATCTATTTCAAGACTTCCCTTTGTGGGTTTTTTGATAACTAACTCAATCTCTATTATAGGTCTTTTCAGATTTCCTGTTACTTCTTGTGGTAGTTTTGTAGTTTGTGTCTTTCAATGAATTTATCCATTTCCTCTAGGTTATCTAATTTGTTGGTATATATTATATTGTATATAATCATTTTTTATTTATCTAAGGTTAGTAGTTACATCTTTTCTCATATTCTTGGTCAGTATAGCTGAAGTTTTGCTGACATTGTTGATCTCTAGAGTCAAAGATACAACTTCTGGTTTTGCTAATTTCTCTATTGTTTTTCTATTATTTATTTGGTTTATTTCTGCTCTAATTTCTATTTTTCCCTTCCTTCCCTCTACCTTGGGTTTTCATTTGCTATTTTTCCTATGTTCTTAAACTGGAAGGTTAGGTTGTTGATTTGAGATTATTTTTCTTTCTTTAAATATAGATGTTTACATTACAAATTTCTCTCTGAATACTGCTTTTGGTGCATCACGTAAGCTATTTTTTAATGTTTTTTGTTTGTTTTCTTTATTCATTTCAAAGTATTTTCTAATTTTCCTTGCAATTTCCTTTTGAATTGGGAGTGTGTTGTATAGTTTTCATATAATTGTGAATTCACCAAATTTTCTTGTGTTATTGATTTCTAATTTCATGACTTTGAGGACAGAGAACATACTTTGTATGGTTTCAATATTTTAAAATTTACTGAGACTTGTTTTACAGCCTAACATGTGGTCTATCTTGGAAATAGTCCATGTCCACTAGAGAGGAATGTGTATTCTACCACTTTTGGATGGAGTTTTCAATGGATGTCTCTTAGATCTTACCTCTGATTGGTTTATGATGTTGGTCAAGTTTTCTATTTCTTGTTTATACTCTGTCTAGTTTTTCTATCCATTATTGAAGGTGAGCTACTGACATCTCTAGATATTCATTGTTGTATTGCCTGTTTCTACCGAAGATAATGTCAGTTTTGGCTTCAGGTATAATGGGGTTGTGTGGTTAGGCACATAAGTCTTATATTTTTATATCTTGTAGATGTATTGGCATCTTTATTTTATAAAATGCCCTTTTTTTTCTTTAGTATCAGTTTTTGTCATATTGGTTATTTTGTCTGTTATTCATATAGACACTTCAGCTCTCATTCTGTCTTTGAATCTGAAGTATTTCTCTTGTATATAGCATTTAATTAGATATTCATTTTTTAATCCATTCTTTGAATCTCTTCCTTTTAATTGGAGTGTTTAATCAATTTACATTTAATGTAATTACTAATAAGGTAGGATTTATGTCTGCCGTTATGTTATTTATTTTTTATATGTCTTATAACTTTTGTGTTCCTCATATCCTCCATTAATGCCTTTTTGTGTTAAATAGATATTTCCCAGTGTACTGTGTTAATTCTTTTGTGGTTTCTTTTGTTATATATATATATTTAGTTATATTTTTAGTGGTTATGTGATTAATGTTAAATTTTAATTTATTTTATAGTAATCTGTTTTGGTTCATATCGACTTAATTTCAAGAATATAAAAATCTTTGCTCCAACACACAGAGAGAAATCCTAAACAGAGACTGGGAGATTTATTGGTTGGAAGTATCTAAGAAAGTCTCTATCCAATTATTAGCTGACCACTAAACTAATGGAGTAGAGACTGTAATGACCACACACAGCAAAGAATGCAGCCTTTATTGAATTAATTGAGAAGAGTCACTAAACGAGCAGACAACATCCACTACAACAAGCAGCACTCCTTTGTTGTTGCTGCTTGTTATAATAATTATTGTTTAACCATGAGCCTCTACACAAACAGAAAGTGAAAGCAAAGCAAAGTTGTAAACTAGCTGGCTATGTCTTGATTTATTGTGGATCAAAATGGTGTAAAAACAAATAATTTACCCAACTGAAAGTGTTATCAATATATTTACATATTGCAATGCTTTTCCAGAGACCTACAAATGCTTATTTGATTTTTGATGCATACATATTCATGTCAGTGAAAAATGGAAATTCATGAATGATATATGGCAGATGCCTACTATTTCAAATACTGTTTTAACTATATTATACTTAACACCCAGTATTTCAAACATAAAGGGATTTACTGTACTATAATATTTCTACTACATTGTCTTCGAGACAATAAAGCCTATCAGTGTTCAATAAATTATAAATATGATCAGCAGTGGCAAGAAGACAGAGGCAGAGTTCCTACAACATGAATTAAGCCAGAACTAGAGTTTATTAAAAAAATCTGTAGTTCTAACTACATGAGAATTATAAGTAAGCTAAAGCAAATCCAAAATTAATTTTTATTGTGTTTAATAATAGTCTGCTGAAGAATCTATTCTGATTTATGGGAGAATATGTTACAGAATCTTACCAATAGTAAAATTCAAGAATATAATACAGCATCTGATTTTGGTAAAGAAAAGTCTTCAAATATGATCCCAGATCCAAGATTTGTAAAGGAGAGTTGAGTCTAGTGTCCATATTTGCCTATGTATCACCTACACTGGATCCTGGGCAGCAGTAGATTGACTAGTAGCATAGAATATGAGAATTGATAGATATTTGAAACTATGACTCGGTAAGACTTTTTCATTTTAGATCTTATCACTTAACTGTGCAGTTGTTTTTCTAGTCTCCCCATTCCTAAAAAAGTGTCGCTTGTTTTTGCCTAATAGGGAAATATACATTATTAATAATGTATTTATATATACATTAAAATAAAATCTTCTCTCTGGAAACCTCCGAGTTTTAAGAAAGTTATTAAACATTCAAATCTTTGCAACCAATGCTGTCAATTTAAAAATACCAGATTGGAAACTAATGGCTCCTGTCAACAACACAACAATGGAAGAAATCAAATCAACTAATTAAAATGTTAGCTGTATTTTTAAATTGCAGCTTAATCTCTGCTAAATGGATGGTCTCTAACTGTGTGCTCAGGGGACTCACATTGCCACAGTTATAAATCAATTATTCAACATGAATTCCATCATATTAGAGGCATTATTTCCCTGAAAAAAATTACAGTCTAAACACATAGATATATTTGATTTGAAAACAAATTAATCCAAAGATTTGAGGCACATGATGTTTTATTCATCAAGCATTTCTGCCAGGCTTGCCCAAGATGGCCTTGCCAACCTGTCCCAGCACATCCTACGTTCAGAGGCTTTTCGCAATTATCCAACTACTTCTGTCTGTCAGATTTTGTCTGCTTTCCTTTGGAATGCGATGACTGTTAAGATAGAAATGGTTTTGCTTGTTTTCCCTAAGTATTACAGAAGAGAGACAAGAAAAGACATTACTTTTATTCTGGTTTTATTTGTATTTTATAACCACATTGATAAATTATAATAAATATTAATATTTATTACTAATTTTCTTAAAATATAGAAATATGCAAAGTAGCAGAAAAATATCATTTGGCCTACCATGTAGCTTCTTACTTCCTAAAGTGTGATACTCAGATCTGTTGCTTTGGCATCACCTGGGAGATTGTTAGACATGCAGAACGTCAGTGCACATTCCACATCTATTGAATCAGATTTTGCATATGAACAAGATCCCTGGTTAATGTGTATGCACATCACAATTTGAGAAACACTGATAGAGAGGAAACTACTGAATTTTTGGTGGGTGCTTCAGTGGTTTGTTCCAGTATATTATAGTGTACATGTTCATACAATTTTGTGATACTATATTTTAAGTATATTTGTATGCTATTAACAATTTTTAAATACTGTTTTCTGATTTTAATGTTAAAATATGACATGGATATTACAAAAAATCTTAAAAGAGGCCAGAAATTGAAACAACCCAACACTTATTACCTAACGTAAATGTTGGTGCACATTATTCTAGCACATATAAATAAATTTGTTAATATATTTTTCATATGATACATAGAATATGGAATTATATATACACAGACAACTCTAACATGCACGTTTTAATGGGTATTTTCATTGCCTTTTCATATTTCATTTCTATGTTATCGTACATCCTATAAATGTTTCCAATTCTATGTTCTGCAAATCAGTGGCATTTTATTATTTCCTTAAGCTTGAATCCCAGAGCATGAGTATCAGTCTTTTCACCAAAACTTAGCTGTTACTGATTTTTTAAAGTTTTATTTTCTTTTGTCATTAATCTTCAAATATGTTGTAAAAGATTGGTGTGAGGGAGTGAATGTAAATTATTGTGTAAAAACATTTAACTGATTTTAGTATCAGATGACAATGGAAACTCTAATTTACCTTCTTTTGTAGATAATGTGCCCTTTTCTGCCTGAATATTTGTATCTAATTTTTTTTTTCTTTTCATAATGATCAAAATTATCCATAACTAGATATGTGTCCTCCTGCAAAGATTTTATTTTCTAGAAATGTGGTAAACTATTTTGATTTGTGTGCTCCTGTTTTATTTTCTAGCTGAGGACATTTTATTCAATATACTTGATTTTACCTTCCATATTTATGAAAAACACATTCTTAGGTTAGTTCTACATTATTTTTTATAGTGACCATCTTATTACTGTGTACATTTGTACTTTTCTTCGGCATTCTGCACATATTTCAATTTTGCCCTTCACATCAGTGATTCAATATTGCAGTGTCGGTTTTATGTTTCATTATCGTCAATGCAATTTTAATTGTTTTAATGACTATTTTAATTGACTCCAAATTCATTTTTAACAATTTTTGCTTTAATTTATTCTGTTTTTTATCATCTCAACCTTTATATCAATCCTCAAACATGGATGCTCTAGTTCCCTCCACCTTCTGCTAACAGTGTGAGTGTGTGGATAGTGTTTGTTACAACCTGTCTTCTTGGACCTGCTTGATCAGCATCTACAAATTCACTATTAGAAAATAACTTTTTGCCTACAGTCCCTGAAACACTTCCTGTTGTTGAAATAAACTTTACCTTTTGAGAATTTGTTCTAGAAACTCAAGTCTGAATATTCAGTTTTCCTGGATTCTTCCTCTCTATTTTTAAGCCTATAGTACTTTACATCTGATGGCTAAATTTCTAAGATTGTGGTATTTGAAAAGGACTTCCCCAAATGTGTCATACTCAGGAAAGTAAGTATACATACCTACAACCGGCTGGATGTTGGCTGGGAATTACTCTCACCAACTGGAAGTAGATAGGGAAATACTGATTTGGAACAGAGAGAAAGAGGGCTGTTTGAAAACTTAATTCCACACATTACAATGATGGCAGGTCAATTGTTACAGATCCAAAGTTTCTAATCTAAGAGTTGGACTAAGCCAAATACAGATTTTCCTACACTTCCCAGTTGACATTTCAAACATGTGCCAGCATTTGAGTTAATCAAATAAGTTTCATCAACTTATTGCTTTAAGAAAAAAAAAATAGCAGATTTGACTTACATTTTACTATTTTTAGAATCTAATGAGATTTTACTATGTTCTATGGTTTGGTAAGAATTTCAGAGGAAATGCTGGTGACACCATATGCAGGACTGATAACTAGATGCCAATTTAAACTAGAAACTCCATCTGAGTCATGAAAACAAGATTGATGTTCTCACATCAAAACTAACAGATTATTTTATTTTATTTTATTTTATTTATTTCCATTGCCAATGGCTTCCTACATAGTAGGAATGGAGAGAAGTCCCTGCAAATGCCTGGTACATTTGGCAAAGATGAAACCAACTAACATGAAGTCTAGTTAATATATCCTTCCCAAACATACCCAGAACAGTTTTCTTTTAAGAAAGGGTGCGGGGAACTAAGATGGTGGCTAGCTGAGACAGGGTGAAAAAAACACCTCCATGAAAAACACTAGCTAAAAACCAGAGTGACCTAGAATACTGGTTACAGCGATGCACCAACTGGATGAGGGCTCCTAGCTCCAGAGGGGCCGTATACTTGGTGAAACCGGGAGACGGCATTCTGAAATGAGTGAGTAAGCTGGCTGGAAGACCCACAGCTGCGCGGCGGGATGTGGAAGCAAGGGTTCAGCATATGGAGACCAGCCGGCTGTTTTTTTTTAAAAAAAAAGGAGCGGCTCCAGTAGCAATTTTGGGAACCACGCAGTAAAACACAGCAAGAGGGGGCTGGGCTGGCCTCTTGCTGTCTGGCTGGGAAGATAGCCTGCAGCAGATACCCTTGGGTTCAGGGGAATGGAGGGGAGAGCCCGAAGCAGAAAGAAGCCCCGCGGATAGCAGCTGGCCCCCCAGAGGGCTGGATAAACTCCTGCCCGGGGCCGTGCCCACAGCCCAGAGCCCCGCCAGTTGTCCCAGAGCTGGGAAGGAGGAACGGTGCGAGGAGGAGGGGGTTGAGACGCCCCGATCAGCCATTTTTGCTTTGGGCTGGGAGTGCGTGGCTGCACGGCCCGGTGGCCCAGGGCTTCCCTTGTGGGATGGCGTGCACTGATGATGTAGCACAGCCTTTCCTTGGCTGAGCCACTGGAGGAGCGCGGCTGGGAGGGGGGATCCGCTTGGAGAACCCAGGGAAGCTATGTCAAGTCCAGTGGTTTATGGATCAGTGAGAGAGAGAGGCTAGGGCTGAACTGAAATGAAGGCTTAGTCTTTTGCGGTGGCCTTGAATCTCCAGGATCCTGGGGGATTTGAACATTAGAATTGCCCTTCCTCCCTGGCTACCCATAAACACGCCCCACATTCAGGGTGGACAGCTCCAGCAACACACCCAAACTGAGTTCTCCAACTGAAACCACAAGAATCATTTCCCCACACAAAGTGGAAAAAAGGTTGAGAACTGACTTGAGGGATATAGGTGACTCACAGACGCCATCTGCTGGTTAGTTAGAGAAAGTGTACGTCATCAAACTATTCCTGAAAAATTAGATCAATATCCCTTTTTCTTTACAACTTGAAAGAGCCCTATCAAGCAAAACAAATGCCAATAGGCCAAAAACAACAGAAAATCTTACTGCATATGATAAAACCAGAAGATATGGAGAATCCAGCTCCGAACACACAAATGAAAATATCGGAAGATACAGTATACCTCGCAAAATTAATCAAAGATCTACAATCGAGGAATGAAAACATGGCAAAGGATTTAAAGGACATCAAGAAGACCATGACCCAGGATATAAGCTACATAAAGAAGACCCTAGAAGAGCATAAAGAAGACATAGCAAGAGTAAATAAAAAAGGAGAAGATCTTATGGAAATAAAAGAAACTGTTGGCCAAATTAAAAAGACTCTGGATATTCACAATACAAGACTAGAGGAAGCCGAACAACATCTCAGTGTCCTAGAAGGCCACAGAATAGAAAATGAAAGAACAAAAGAAAAGAATGGAGAAAAAAATCAAAAAAATCAAAATGGAACTCAGGGATACGATAGATAAAATAAAACATCCAAACTTAAGACTCATTGGTGTCCCAGAAGGGGAAGAGAAGGGTAAAGGTCTAGAAAGAGTATTCAAAGAAATTGTTGGGGAAAACTTCCCCAACATTCTACACAATATAAATACACAAAGCATAAATGCCCAGCGAACTCCAAATAGAATAAATCCAAATAAATCCACTCCAAGACATATTCTGATCAGACTGTCAAATACTGCAGAGAAGGAGCAAATTCTGAAAGCAGCAAGAGAAAAGCAATTCACCACATACAAAGGAAACAACAGAAGATTAAGTAGTGACTACTCAGCAGCAACCAGGGAGGCGAGAAGGCAGTGGCACGACATATTTAAAATTCTGAGAGAGAAAAATTTCCAACCAAGAATACTTTATCCAGCAAAACTCTCCTTCAAATTTGAAGGAGAGCTTAAAATTTTTCACAGACAAACAAATGCTGAGAGACTTTGCCAATGAAAAACCTGCCCTACTTCAGATTCTAAAGGGAGCCCTATCGACAGAGAAACAAAGAAAGGAGAAAGAGATACAGAGAATTTTAACAGACATATATAGTACCTTACATCCCAAATCACCAGGACACTCACTTTTCTCTAGTGGTCACAGATCTTTCTCCAGAAGGGACCATAAGCTGGGACATAAAACGAGCCTCAAGAAATTTAAAAAAAAAAAAAAAACATTGAATATACTCAAAGCACATTCTCCAACCACAATGGAATACAAATAGAAGTCAATAATTTTTGATCTTTAATTCCACTAGTCACTTCCTACATGATATAAAATACACAAACTCTAAGGACAAATCAGTGGTTTTGAACTCAATGTAAAATATGTAATTTTAGACAACTATATAAAGGTGGGGGAATGAAGGAGTATAGGAACATAGTTTATATGTCCTATTGAAGTGAAGGTGGTATCAAAGAAAAACAAGATTGATATGGATTTAAGAGGTTAATTTTAAGCCCCACAGTAAACACAAAGAAATTATCAGAGAATATAATCATAGAGATGAAAAGTAGAGTTTGGGTTAAGAGAAATGGGGAAGGGGCAATGGGGAGTTAAGAAATGAGTGTAGGGTTGCTGTTTGAGGTGAAGGGAAATTTCTAGTAATGGATGGTGGGAAAGAGCATTACAACATTCTAAACATGATTAATCCCACTAATGAAAGGCTAGGGAGGGAGTGGAATGGGAAGATTTAGGCTGTATATATGTTTCCACAACTGAAAAAAAAAAAAAAAAGTCAGTCTAACTAGATGACAACTGAATACTAAGGATGAACTTGGATGGGACAGGAGGATAGAGGACAGGTGGCTCAAAGGGACACAGTTGAGACATAAGGAAAAGGAAATATAGAATGTAAGCTTTTTATCATTGTTGAATCTATTGTACTTCTTAGCTGCACTTAATGGGATTGCATGAAAGAATGTTCTTGTTCATGGGAAGTGTATATGTGAATTATAGCGAATGCTCAAGGATGTGTGCAGCTAACTCTCATATGTTCAGACGATAGAGCAATAGATGATGGATGACAGGGAGGGAGGGAGGGAAAGAAATAGCAATGTGACAGCAAGTTAAAGTTGGTGGATTGAGCTACCGGGGGAGGGGGGTCAGGGTATGATGGAATTCTGTGTATGGGGCTAGTATTGTTTTTGCAACTGTTCATATAACCTTGAATTTATTTCAAAATTAAAAAAAAAAAATTGACATGGAAAAAAAAAGTAAACTGGTAAAAAAAAAAAAAAGAAAGTGTGCACTGCTTGATTAATGTTTCCTCAACTTGTAAAACCTAGGCTTACTCATGAGCTAAGAGTCTATGTCAGTTTTTGTTTATTTGTTTATTTGTTTGTCTTGATAAGGAAATCTAGCAATTACATTTTATAAGTTTTTTCAGACTGAATAGAGCCTCAGGCTTATATTTAATTTTATAATTCACAAAAATTTGTGACTTGCTTCACAGTAATCAAGAGAACAGAGCTATGGTGGCAATAGCACTAAATACTACATAAGATCCCTTTGTAAGCTTGTCACATATTGTTTCCTCATACACACATGTAGTATCCAAATGTAAAGATAAGAATCAAAATTTCAAACTAATTTTCAATTTTGCTTTAAGTACAGTGGAACAAGAAGTTTAAGTGGTTTCTCACGATGTCATTCTGAAGTCTGACATAAAGATTCCCTTCCAAGGACCGCTTCCACTTATTTTCAGTACTTTTTCCAGCACTGTGTTGATCAGTGAGGCTTTTGACATTTACATAAAGCAAAACGGCATTTTCATTCTCTTGAAGACATTCAAGATGCTGTAGCTAGGGAAAACATTAATTAGAAGCACTTCTAACATAAATGGCTTGTCACTGAGTTATAATACTTACAGAACTCACACTGTCCTTGGAAGATAGAAAAATTCCTTCAATGCTTGGGTTTAATTTGAGAAGTTAACTACTCTAATTTGCAGTAATACATATTATGCAGAAGCTGCAATGTATTTGCATATTTTAAATACTTTAAAATATATTTCACCAAATGAATCTCTAATGGAATGTAATTTAATTCACAAGTTGAAAAATGGGATAACAGTTTCAGCCCCCGTCACTCTCCTAATGCTTGAATTATAGCTGGAGAATAAAACAAACAGTGCATTAAAAAAAAACAGATATTATAGTAACAACTGTCATGATAATGAGAAGGATATACTGCAGTGTTTTTGCTTACTTATAACAAATGAGCATGAATATCTTCCTGTGTTTCTTTGGGGAATAGTATTAATTCTACATTGAAAAGAAGCATGATTAATATCATTGAATGTGTCTAAATGGCCCTAAAATGTTACATTAGTAGAAATGATAGGATAAAAGTCATACAAATGAGCATAATGTTTATATCCTCCATATTCTCTAGTTTTAAGTTATGTGATTTTGAGATAGCTCTTTCATTGTCCAAATTATCCAAGAATGGCCAATTTATTTGCTCAAGTAGCCTTTGAGTAAACAGAGACTATGAGTTTCCTTATTACTAGAGCTTACGCTAGATTTGTAAGGACCAAAAATTGCATCAGGTTATCCTTTTATCAAGAAGCACTTTTTTCTTTCCTATTTGCCCTAATGTAATGAGGTTAAAAAAAATAGTAGTAATTCTAAGTAGGCCATCACTACAAAAATTGACAATCCATTCTGTTTCCAGTGGATGATTTGCTGAATAGTACCTCGACAGTCTGAAAGGCATAAGGCAGTTTCCTGTACATTAGTATGTGCACAGATTATCACAGTATAAAAAAGTATGTGGAAGTAGAAGAGAAGATACCTTTCTATTGATTAATGAGCATGCTATAAGGACTTCTTTTCAAACAGGTAACAAGTTACATTATCACTTATTAAAAAAAGCATCAACAAATTCTACTACTGTGATCAATCTCAAGATGAAGATGAGGAAAGGTGATTTATAACATGGTCAGAACTAGCTTATTCCTCATCTAAGGAACACAGTAAGTTTTACTACTTCCTAAGAAATACAGCAGATCAGACTGCCAGAGATATTTTCCAGTTCCACCAGGAACAGTTTTGAATTAGAGCCAAAACTTTGGAAAATTCTGGCACAGACATACTTCCTTTAGACTTCTCAAGCTTACTGGGAGCAAGATCACAGTGGAAAACCCAAGTGACTTGGCTATAGAAGACGCGTCTGGCCAAATATTCCCCAATTCCAGCCTGGCGGGTGATCTGGAAACCTACTGAAACACCAGGGATAAGAGCCAAGAGGAATTCCAGAGCACAAACAGGCTCCTGTGAGATTGTAAATACTCGATGTGACCAGCATCATAAAAATCCAGAATATGTATTTTGGGAGATAAGCAAAACGAGCAAACAACAGATTTCATGGTCTGCCATTATATGCGTAGAACATACTCAGCAGACTCAAAACAATAAAAGGATAAGAGAAAATGAGGTTGCATCTTGATTAACGAGAATATTACCTGGAGCACATTCATAATGCTTAGTAGGTGTCAAAGAATTACTCTTCATAAACCTCTGTAACAAAAGGAGCATTGTATCTTTAGGTCTCTCTTTAGAAAGAGGGACACGAAGAAATAAAATAATAATGTGCTTCACTCCGTGTGTGTGTGCATGTCTGTGTGTGTGTTTTGTCTGGAGGTTTTCCAATCACCAAGTGTCCAGATACTTACATTCAATGAACACCAGTCTCACTTCCTTTCTGAAATACTTAAGCCAGTCTTTGAACTGACTGCAAGCAGATATTTTCTTTGTAATTGGGTGTTTTTACCTTTTGTTTCAAGACAGTAAGCAACATTGCCGTTAACTTTTTTCTTTACACTCCCTAGAGCCATCTGAGATTTCTTTAAGAATTCTGTCATCCTATATCTCTCTATCTGCCACAAACTAATTCAACAGGGACTGGCAGTGTTGAATTTGTTCTAAGTGTTAGTTTCTTTTGTTACTGTTTTCTTTTCATACCCAGTTTAAAAAAAATGCATCAAGGAAAAAGGCTTTTTTATTGAAGTGAATATATATATATATATATATATATATATATATATATATATATATATTCTGTGCACTGCTCCATGGTCTTGAAAATGACAGAGGAACTAGCAACAAAGCAGAAAAAACCTAACACCGTTGCCTGAGTTGGCCTTGTTCATTTATTATAAACTGTATTTTTTCCCTAATCAATATTTTATTAACTTAGCAAGTCAGAAAGTCTTTTGTATGGATGAGCTGTCATGATTTATGGTAGAACAATTGCCATTATTTTATGGAGCTGCTTATCTTTAGGGACTTTGGCAAAATTCTGATTATCTGATACACAAAGAGTACAGTTGAAAAACTTGTACAACGAGCAAAAGACTATGGCAAATGTTCAGACCGGTGAAAATTACCTCTCATTAGGGAAATGTTTTTAAATACATTATAAGTAAAGAGAAACATTGACATATGGAAAACTACCTTTTCTGTCAGTAATGGATTTGGATTTTACAACCAGGAAGCTTCCAGCTTTTTTCTGGAGTTAAAGCCAAAGGCTGGAATCTTCAAAGCTTTGACTTTCTTGCTCAAGGATTGGCAAGTTACAGCCTGCAGGTCAAGGAGGGCCCAACACTTGTTTAGTAAAAACAGTTTTATTAGAACACAGCTTTGCCTGTTAATTTGCATATTGTCTATAGCTGTTTTCACCATACAACTGTAGAATGGTGCAGTTGAGATAGAGGCCATATGACAGACAAACCTAAAATATTTTCTATCTGCCACTTTACAATCAAGATTTTCTGATCCCTGGTCTTTCTCTTCCATGAAGCTTGAACATTAGTAATTAAAAGTAAGGTGAGCACTATTTATTGACTGATAGGATAATGATAGTTTTATTTGTATTCTTTGACTTTCTTCTTTCTGATCTTCTCTATGTTGCAAACTGCATTTTAAAAGAGCATTTGGAATTTCATTACTGGGAATGCATTTTAAAATTTCTTTCATTTTAAATATGCAGTTTATAATGGAGATACATTTAAAATGTATTTTTAAGTTCTTATATTTATTAGCTTCCCTTTCCAACAAAATTTCTTAAAAGAATTATTTGTATTCACTGTTTTCAGTTATTCACTTCTCATTCTTTCTAAACTCATTTGCATCAGGATTTCACCTCCACCATGGTTTTAAAGCTGATCTTACAAAGGTCATCAGTGACCCCACATTGCTAAATCACTTCTCCTTTCTTATTTTTCCTAATCTATTAACTGCATTTGAAACAATTGATCACTGCCTTCTCATTGAAATGTTTTATGCATTTGACTTCTAGAATTCCCTCTTCTCTTAGTTTTCCTCCTACATTACTGGTTGCTTGTTTTCAATCTCCTCTTAACTTTTCCCCTTCTCCTCTTCTCTTAATTGTGGATTGCCTTGGACTCATCCTTGGTCATCTTTCTTAGTCTACACTCACTCACTAGTGCACATTCCATCCCTAGATTCAAGCACCTTCTATTAGCTAGCAACTATAAAATATATAACTGAGTGATTCTGGAACACTAAAAATATGTGTCTTGACATCTGCACTTGAAACAGACGTCTCAAACTTTTCAAAATTCAACTCCTGACCATGCGTCTACTTCAAAGTGACTTGACCTGCATCTTTCTCATCTCAGTTAATGGAAACTCCCTGTTTCCAGTTGGTTTTACCCAAAAAAATTTTGAACTCATTCCTGAGTACCCTCTGTCTCTTACACCCCTGGTAACAAATCATGACAGCTCCACCTTCAGTGTCTATCCATGACGTAAGCCTAGCACCTTTCAGCACCAACACAGCTGACACCCTGGTTGGAGCCATCATCATCTGCAAGGCAGCTGCAGTGTCTACACAGTCCTCTGTTGTCAGCACAGTTAATCTCTTCTATTATCACTTCCCTCATCTTTCATGCCTCTCCAACACACTGGCCTTACCTTAGAACTTTAGCCTCATGAAGGCAGCCATCTTTGCTCTGTACCCCTCTACATCCATGCACCTAAAATAGCTCCTGAAGGTGTGAGAAATTAGTACATGCACCCAACACTAACACAAACACCAACATGTCTATCTGTTGCTCACCCTAGACAAATTCGAGTTTTCATCACTTTCAAATGTTTTACTGCAGAAAAGTGACTTTTCTCCCTATAAATGGCAGATATATTTTAAAAATTGGGATTCTCAATTTTTTTCTCAAACTCTATATTGCAGAAGCAGTCTGTCAGTTTTGAAATGCATTCTGGAAAGGTTTTGGAAAAAATGTTCTAGATATAATTTCCTGATAATATTATACACCATAAAACTTTAAACTTTCTTGCAATAGGCAGTTGCTGAGTCAACTAAATACCCACCTAGACCAATCAGATATGTGCACGCCAGCAAGCAATACACTCTTAATGATAGCCACAAAATCCCTTAGAGAATTTACAAAAGCATACTTGGTCAATTTTGGGGGGGTCATTTTTCACAGAATAAATAAATGAAAACTATTTTCCATGTTTCATCCCAATGGGGTTACTGTCTTAAAATGTATTTTATACATGTTCCCTGAAAGTTCTAAGGTTAACAACTTTAATAATACCTATGTTTTACCTTATTTTGCATGTTTATTTTGTTGCTTATTTACATCAACATGAGAGGAAAAAAAATTCTATTTTTTGCAAGAACTTCATAACTTTTCAGGATATGTTGTGCACTTGCTTTTAAAGAAGAAACACAAATGTCCCAATGAAATATTATGTATACAATACAAGCTTTATTTCCTCATTTATAATTTTTTCTAGTGTATTGTTTTAGGAGACCAGTTTGTTATGCATCTTATATTTGAAATAACTCCAAGCCATTTAAACATCCCCAAGAATGGAAAAATAACTCGATGACATATTGATATTTTCAAGATTATTATTTTATTAATTTATTACTTTTAACTATTCTAATATATCTCCCAATCTATATGAAAATAATATATTTGTGTGTGTGTGTGTTTATGGCAATATGACCAGATTTGTATATTATTTGCCTGTGAGCAGACTGGCAAAATTTCAAGTCTTTAGTTTCCATAAAAGAAAATTTGGCATAGTGGGAAATCCACGGGGCATGAAAAATCACAAAATTCAGTAGGGGTATGATCCACCTCCACATATCCTCAAGAAGTCACTCCATGGGGAGAAGATCCCATATAGTAGAGGTTACTGCTACGGTTATGGGGGAGAGCTTGTACTTCCCAGAGAAGCCCATTTCCTATCAGCCCTTGAAGGATTTGCCTACATAGGCACTGGAATAACATAAAATGTGCTGTAGGAAGCAAGTCAGCAGTTATAGCCAGTAGAAAATCTACCACATGTTCACATGTTCACAAACAATTTACGTCAGCATTGGAAGCCAGTAAGCCAGCCAAAAACCGGCCATGCAACATGGAAGGCTATTCCTGGCAAATATTAGACAATCAAGAAATGTTAAGTTCCTCTTCTCTTTCTACTTCTTAATAAACATTTAGTGAAGTACAATGACTATTTTACTTATTTTCCTCACTCTGGTAAAGAGTGTTGATTACATCTTAGTAGCTTTTCTACCTTTCTTCCATAATAATGGAACCCCTAAATTTATTGACTGAGCACAAAGATTTTTTTTTTTTTTTGAGTATGACTGTGTCTTCACCAAAAATATATAAATGGAAGGCTCCTTGGGAACTTCTACTGAATATTAGTCAAAAGAAATTTGCCCTTCATTTTGTGCTCATTTTCCACCAGACCTACGTGCTGATGTCTGCCATATGGGATGTGATGGCTAGACTCCTAGAAACCATGTTGGACCCTAAAGATGAAGACTGCATGCTAGGGTCAAGGGTCAGGGAACAGAAAGGAGCCGACAACCTGAGGACTTCGTGAAGACTTTCCATAGAAACCTCCAGAATTCTGTGTAAGAAACAAGTGTTTCTCTTCTTTAGCCACATTTAATTTGGTTCTCTCTCACAGCCAGACCTAACGGTAACTATCACACTTATTATTTCCAAATTTACTCTGATATTGTTTGTGGTGAGTCACCTAATTTATTATTTAACTTCATGGGTGTTTTACTAATTGTCTACATCCTCTATTGTATCTCTTGAAGTAATGGTTAAGTTCATTGGCTCTGGGGCTTGGATAAGTTCAGTCTGCCATTTATTATATGTGTTATTTTACAAGTTATTTAATTTCTCTAAGCCTCAGCTGGTTAATCATAAAATAATTATAATAATAGTACCTACTATCTCAAAATATTATAAGAAATAGTTTAGATACTGTCTAAGGACTTACATAGTTAAGAATACATATTAAGTTCTCAGAATTTATATTGTATTATGGTTATGTATTTTCTCAATTATGAACTGTAGGATAATTATTAGACAAGTGCTATAGACTCAGAGGCTGAGAGTTTAATATTTTATAGTGTTAGTGATAATTTATGCACCCAAAATAAAATTAAAATTAAATATCTATTTTTAAATCACTTTGATTATGTTTTCTATAAGGAAAAATATATAATGCTTAAAATGTAATAATGAATGCCTATATGTCAATTAAAGTCAACCTGGTTTTGGTAGTATAATTCCAAATGCAAATCTTTCTATTGTCAGAAAGAAATATTTTTATGGATAAAATGGTTGAGGTTTGAGAAATTTTGGTACTATACCTAAGCTTATTTAGAAATATTTTATGGGTCTATTGTTTCTTTTATACCATATTTTATTATTTACATATATATTTAATAAATTCCATACATTTTGTCAGTGCTACATGAAAATATTTTCATAGTCACCTTTTTATTTCTGGACATTTCTTTAGCTACAACTATGATATACTAACTATAGTTAAAGAACCATGGTCTCAAGAGTTGGGGAAAAAATGCATCACCACATCACCATCCCCCCCCCCTTTTTTTTTTTTAATTTAAGGATCGTACTTGTAAAATTTTGGAGGCTTTCAGGTCAGATACTGATTGTCTAAGTACAAGATAGATGAACTTAAACTAAAAATTGTTAAAATTTTTATAATTTCCTAATCTCTTTGAAAAATAGTATTATATATTAAGAAAGAATAGTAATGTAGCTTTGTATTCCAAGGAAAAACTAATTGCCAATTTGCCATTTGTTTATACAAATGAAACAGAATTATCTGCCCAACACAATCCCTTAATTTTTGCCAGGACAAATATGGGCGAGGAAAGAGAACAAGCAAATCATTTTCTATTTTAATAGTGATATCATATCTTCACTGCTTATTTTAAGTATTTTGAACATCATGTAATGATTTTCTTCTGGTTTAGATATGGCTTCTTATCATAAAGAGATTAGCCAAGGTAAAGGATATGGGACCAAAATTGTTTCTAAAATGTTCTCAGTTCCTATATCATCTAAAAATTTCCCGTGTGTACAAATATACTTCTCCTCACACAGCTTATATGGATAATGAGGATCCAAAGGGGACAATTTTTTTTTTTTTTGGCATACAGTTTTTTTTTTTAATTTTTTTAATTCCTTTTATTGAGATATATTCACATACCACTCAGTCATACAAAACAAATCGTACTTTCGATTGTTCACAGTACCATTACATAGTTGTGCATTCATCACCCAAATCAATCCCTGACACCTCCATTACCACACACATAAAAATAACAAGAATAATAACTGAAGTGAAAAAGAGCAATTAAAGTAAAAAAGAACACCGGGTGTCTTTGTTTGTTTTTTTCCTTCCCCCATGTTTCTACTCATCCATCCATAAACTAGACAAAGAGGACTGTGGTCCATATGGCTTTCCCAATTCTGTTGTCACCCCTCATAAGCTACATTTTTATACAAACATCTTCAAGAAGGGACAAACTCTTTTATGTTATAGCTATTGCACTATAGTATAATCCAATTATTGAGAAAGCACGTGTGTAAAATTTAGGTTAAAAAAATATCCTGCGATAGACTGTCTTAATCATATTAATCGATAATTCCAGAATTGCACTGAAGGGGTATAGTAAAAAGCAATCATAATCATAGAAAATATGAATAGAGCATTTTAATGTGCCAAACACTCTACATAATTCACCAATGCCAATTCATTTAATCATCATAGACACAGGTAGATATACTATTTATGAATCCATTTTATAAAAGAAAAAGGTGAATCACAGAGAGGTGGCTACTGACCCAAAATCTACATCATAAAAGTGATGGAGCCAGAAGTCAAGCTCAAGCTCTCTGTCCCTAAAGTTTATGCTTTTCACATTTTTTGCCTCTTTGGTGTAGCTCTTCTAATTTTTACAACATTTCTGCATGTTTGCTTGTTTCTAAGAAATTAACACTGGAGGCCATAAATAATAATTTAAAAACTTACATGGTATAAGGCTATTAAGCCCAAGCACAGTGAATTAATACCACAATTCGATACCAGAGAATAGACTTCTATTTCTGGCAATTTTGTTACCTAAATAGCCCAAAGAAACCATTAACAGAGCACACTTAGAAATTCTGGGTAAAATATAAAAATATTACCTTTTAAATATTGCAGCTGAGTTCACAGTATGGTATTATTAGTTAACAAAGGCCCAAAAGAAGAAGGAATTAGAAATCAGAGTGGTGAGCTAATACTAAAATTAAAGAACCCAGCATATAGTTCTGATTTCATGAAGCAGGAGCCTTGCTTATTAGACAGCTTGGATTTAATAATCACTTTGTAGACAGGAAAGAAAACATAGGCCAAATATAATCAAAGAAGTATAGACAAACATACACACATCTGAAAACTGACTCTCAAAGACCTGCATTCTAAGTGAATCGGTACATTAGAAAAGTTTTTCCAGCTGACACGTGCAAACAACAAAGTAATTTGACCTTCTTGGCCTAGGATCTGGTAGGGTTAAAACCTCTCTCATAAAAAATTCACAGCCACATTCTGCTCTCAAGCAGTTAGGAATTTGATTTTACAGTTTGCGCATTGTCCAGGAAAAATGTCAATCAATATGCTCGCTTATAATTTTCCTAGGTTATTAATAACTCTGTATGCCTGGCTAAATTAAGCCCCGATTCTATCCTGAGGTACAGACCCTCAACCAATCTGCACAGAAGTCTCACAAATGACATCTTGAGATAGCTGAATTTTCCATTCAAATACATGAAGAAACAAGCCACGATGAGTGAGAACTGTCAGAAACAATAAGAAACAGAATTCAAACATCCACAGCTAGGATATGGATAATAAAAATTATCAGATGCAGAATATAAAATAGTATATTTAAATACAGAACTGAGAACAATAGAAAGGCACATAGTATTATCCAAAGAAAACGGACATATATGAAAAAGAACCAAAGAAAACATCTACAGAAGAAAAGCATAATTGAAAAGAAAAAACCTCACTATATGTGCTCAATTAAATAACAAAGGAGAAGAATTAATAAGCTTATAGACATATATGAAGAAAATACCCAGATAGAGCCACACACAAAAAAAGTAATAGAAATATGAAAATATGTAAATGTTCCCAGGTTCCCTTTGCTCTATCACGTGCAAAAGATCAAGTGCTATCATTCTATTTGGTAGTGCAATTCCAGGGAAGCATAAGTGCATGGAAAAGGGAAGTGAAGTGGGGATACGTGGTACATGCACAGAACTAGTTGCTGTGGGTTGAACCCTCTGGTAGGATGAACTGGGAGCAGTGACCCCCGCTGACTGCTCAGCTGATTGAGGTCATCGTTACTGTGACCTGAAGCCCAGGTGAGGAAACAGCATGGCCTGAGCAGAGAGTGAGGTGAGCATATGCTGCAGGCAGCTGCTTTCAGGCATCCTCTTGCTTACTTAGATCAACCAATGTGCCACATGTTAGAGGATAAGGGAAGTCTAACATTCATCCGATTTGTAGCTCAGATGTACACAACCTTGGCAACGGATGGGAGATAATAGCAAAGAAGATAATCACCAAGTGTCTTTTAGAATTGAGGAATAATATGAAATTAGAGAATCAGATTTCTCAACAGCAATAATGGAAGAGAGAAGTTATGGAATAGTACTTTCAGAATGTGAAAGAAAACCCCGTAAAACTGAAATTTTATCATGTTCATGAATCTTGCGGTTATGAGGGAAAAATAATGATGTGCAAAAAAGACAGTTTACAACTAAGAGTTATTCAGCAACAGACCTCTAAAAGAATATTCTATGGGAATAAGAAACACAACCACAGAAGAAAAGATTGAGATGTAAGAAAAGAAGAGAGAGCAAAGGAATTGATTAAAATATGAGTAAATATAAACAAAAGTAGAGTGTACAATGTAATAATAAAATGTCTAAAATGAGATTAGGGAGAAAAACACAAATGAAAGCAAAATAATACTTAATGACAGCATCATATTAAACAGAAGAGCATGAACCAAGTAAAAATATTATGCATTTTCTGAATTGAGAGTGGGATAGAGATGGTGGATATAGATATTATTCAATCAGGTATGAATGCTAGCTTGTGAAGAGTAACTAAACACTATATAAAAAAGAAATTGAATTAAAGAAATCATTAATTCAAAATGAGGAAAAATTATGAAATATAAAATAAAGCTTAGAAAAAGTAGGATAAAGAGAAAGCACCTATACAATGGCAGAAATAATTCCAAACATATCAATTACCAATTTAAGATAAATGAAATACACTCTTTCATTAAAAATGATACCTTTGAGGTCTCCTCCAATATATAAAATCAATATGCATATATATATATATATATGCACATATTGTTATTGTGTTTATAAAAAACACAGTAAAAATGCAGGAACATAGAATATTTGAAGCAGAAGTGAAAACATAAGCCAGGTGAGTACAAATAGATAAAAGCTGCTAAAACTATATTAAGAATAGAAAAACCATAAATACAAAAAATAAAAAGGAAAATAATTTAAGGTTAAAAAAATTAGAAATAAAGAGATTTTTATATGATGATAAAAACTACAACTCCCCTGGAAACCTTAAAATTCCCATAATTTAAGTACATAATTATATTGGCATGCCATTTATAAGGGAGAAATGTCCAAATTTTCATGAGCTGTTAGCCAATCTACCATCATTTTGGGAATTTCAACACAGTTCTCTAATAATGTTAAGAAAAAGATTTTAAAACTGTTAAGTATTTAGACATTTTGAATAACCTCTTACCACAGTTTATCTCATGTGTATTTGTAGAACTTTAAATAAATTAATTGAAAAATACACATTCTTCTCACATAAACATGGAATTGTTATGAGATTTAAATCTGCAAAATCATGAAGCAGTGGTTCAATAAATTGTAGAGACTTCAGATCAAACAGATAATATCCAATGACTATGAAAAAATAAATAGAAACAAATATCAAAAAAAGATAACAAAGTAACAGGAAAGTTAAAGATATATTTCTAAATTACTTCTAGATTAAAGGGGAAATCATATTGGAAATTTTAGAATAGTATAAAAAGTATAGCATATAAAAATTCATGCTTTAAAATATTGTGGTACTGCAATGACATTTTCTAGTTTCGGTGTGCATATTTGGGGATAAAACAAAGCATGGAAATTAATTATCCAAGTATTTAAGTACAGGACTTAAGAAATAATAGTATGATACCAAAATGTGGACAAAAACAATGAAGATAGGAGTAGACAATGAAACAGAAAACAAAAACACAATAGATGGGATCAATAAAGACAAAAGCTACCATTTGAAAAGATCACTAAATTCTGCAAACTCGGGAGGTAGTATTCATGACTATAAAAGAAGAAACAAAAAAAAAAGTTAAGGGTAAAAATATGACAAAATTACAGTCAAAACAGAGATTTGAAAGTTAATTGAGGAATATTATGAACTACTTCATGACAATAAATCTGAAGAGTCAGACATGATAGTTGCTTTTACATATAAATTGAAACATTATTCCCACTCAAAAAATAAATAAAAAATCCAAATTGATCTAAGACTTTATTCTGAACTTGGAGGTTGATTCAAAAAATGTATATGGAAAATAGGGCTGTAATTAGTAAAGTCAAATTTGGAGAAGAAATTGGGAGAACTTGCCCTATCAGATATCATTAGGGCAATATGCTAATTGTATATGTGGTATAGGCAAATAAACCAAAGGTAGAAAATTAAGAGTCCAGAAAAAATGAATATAGCTAAAGATGGGAACTTAATATATGCAGAGATGACACTGAAGATCATATGGGACAAGCTGAGCTTTTCAAATATTGCTGCCGGTAAAAAACGCTATTCCCATTGAGGGGAGGAAGAAAATTAGATATCTATTGCCTACCACTGTCAAAAATTAATAGTTGTAGCTTTAAGAACTATATAAGAAAATTCAAACTTTAAAATGTTTAGAAGTAATTATAAGAGTGTATTTATCTAACCACTTGGCAGGGAAACAATCCTATAACAAAACATCAAGAATACAAACCACAAATTAAAAGATTGATAAAATTGATTATGTTTAAATCATAAACCTCTAGACACAAAGGGTGCTATTAAAGTAGAAATACAAATCATTGTTTAGGAAATTCAGGCTGAATAACACATATTACCTGCAAGTGGCCAATTCCAGAATTTGTCAAAAATATCTACAACTACACAAGAGTAAGATAAATCAATGGAAAAGTAAGCAAAAGATCTAAAAAGGCAATTCACAGTGAGGGAATGGACAACTAATAAAAAAGGAAAGCTAAGAAATAAATTAAAATTAAAACCATGATGAGATACCATTTCATATCTGCTAGGTTGGAAATTTTATAGCAGTGAGAATAATATAAATAATAATAAAACAATATAATATAGAATAGTATAAAGTGCCTAATGTTGGTAAGTGGGTAGAACAATGGAAATTTATACATTCTTGTGGGAATTTAAATTAGTAAAAGCACCTTTGGGAGCAGTCTGGCATTTTCTAGTAAAAATATATATTAACTTTTAGGTATAATAATCTAGAGTTATTCTTGCACAAGGAGATGCAGACAAGAATGTTATAACAATATTCTAGTAGCAAAATAATCCTAAAATTATGTCCTTTTATAGGAGAATGGAAAAGTAAATTCTGATATACTAAATATTGTATTGCAGTGAAAACAAATGAACTTCAACTATTCATGTCAAGATGGCAAAATAAATGGATTTCCCAAATATATTTTTGTGCCAGTTACAGAAAAGTATATGCATATATTCTGATTTCACTTACATACATATTAAAACTTGCATATTGATATTGTATGTGGCTTAAGGGTGCATAGGCATAGTCAAGTTAATAAGAAAACCATGCAAATAATCAACAAAAAATACCAGAAATTGGTTACTACCTTTAGGGGGTAGAGAATGAGATGAAATTTGGAGGGGTACGTAGGGAACATCAATAGAATTTATAATGTTTAATTTTATTAGGAACATCTTGGGCATGTGGATGTTCTTTATACATTTAGTATGTCAGAAAAAGTTCATAACGAATGTTAAGAAATAGGAGGAAAATCAGACACACATGCATCTGTTTATGTCAAGTAGTTGGAGAAATAGTTCTTTACATTAATTAACTGAAGGCTACTGAAACTGGAAACCAATTTTCAAAGTATTTGAATATAATAAAATTCACTTAATCATAACATTAATCTGAGCATAATTTTTAAATTAAGAAATAATTATATATTATTCACTGTCACTTATGTCTTTTGTCACAAATGTAAAGTGCAGAAGTGCAGATGTATAACTTCCTGGATACTGTAATATGACTATTTTATAAATAACATCATTGTTTCATGAAAAGTGGAATCATTCTTTTCAATAAATTATTCTTTTCTTCCACTAAGCTCCTGATTGCTTTTTCTCATCCTTTGGTGGCCTCTGGGTCTTTGACTAACAGTACATGAACTTGCTGTCATTTCTGCCTCACTTACACGTAATATCCTTGTCAGACTCATCTCACTCTTTTGACACCTTTGCATTAGAACATTGACTGTGATAGAAGAGGGGTATCCATCACTCTTTCAAGAATTTAAGCCATCTTGGGTTAAGAATTTATTTTGAACCATTACTCACTTCATCAGGTTCTACTCATAATACCTAGACACACTTTTCTAAAACTAAACTGGATGTTGGACAACTCACAAAATCCCAGCCACTAATGGAATAATTTTATACAGTGCAATAGGAAATACACAGCACCATCCAGAAAGTGTTCTTGCTGCAAAAACATTGTTGCTGAATTTAATCATAGCTTCAGAACTAATACTACTTTACAGGAAATAGCAAGGCTAGAACTAAACAATCAGCCAAATCCAGAATGTTGGGCACTTTTCAGTACACATAATCCGGCTTCTCCAACAATATCATGAAAGAGAAAAGGAAGATATTCTTAAAACCTCTTGAGAGATGCAAGAATCAAATGCACTGGGCAGTCAGGATTGCTTGGATTAAAATAGACAAAAAAAAACATTGAGGCAATCAGGGAAAAGTAAATACAGACTCAGCATTAAATGATATTAGGATATTTTTACACATTTTGTTAAATGAAAAAGTGGCATGGTGATTATCAAAATATATTGTTATTCCTACATGATCATGCTAAAGCAAATGCAACTTTAGGGATTATTTTAAACTCCCACTAAATTAGTCCCAGATTACCTTAAACTCAGACTAAATTAGCTCTGATTATTTCAGTTAATCCTATCATCCAGAAACTTTATTTTTACATAAGCTTATTATTTTGGATCCTCTTAGGACCTAGCACAGTGCTAAATGTAAACAATATGCATAGAATATTGAGTGAATAAATGAAGGAAATAATCTTTAACTTAGTATATAAAACATTTGCTTTTTAAGCAAGAAGC
Organism: Choloepus didactylus; assembly: GCF_015220235.1. Taxonomy (NCBI): domain Eukaryota; kingdom Metazoa; phylum Chordata; class Mammalia; order Pilosa; family Megalonychidae; genus Choloepus; species Choloepus didactylus. Next base: position 14,617,218 of record NC_051323.1, on the reverse strand, counting down.
ATATATAATTCCTTAAGAACCCAGGAATAATGACCTTATTCATATCAGAAATCCTCCTTATTTGAAACTTGATTACACAACGACCATCAAAATTGAATAATGATGTTAGCTGAATCAAGTTTTTCGATTTTTATATATTCTCATGAGCAATATTTCTAAATATGGCATATTCTCCATGTCCCCACCCCACAGCAGAACATCGTAGTTAGCCTTTTAAAAAACTCAAGCTAGATAGAGCTAAATCCAGTTTGTGCTGGTTATTGACTTACTATCTTGCAGCCCAAAGGTCACTATTTTTTAATAAATCTTTTTTTCAAGTTATTCTTCAAACTGCATTTCCCACGTTTTCTTATCCAGTTGGCATTCTGTCAGATGAGGCTAATGGCAGGAACCGAGTGGAGACTGCAGCACTAGCTAAGGTCCTCCCTGCTTTCCAGTTACTATTCGTGTGGCTCCACCAGCAGATAGCCATCAGCTCCAGTGTGCAGCTTCTTTCCGCACTACGGCCCCAGGCTGCCCAAGTCTTGGAGGCAGTTGTATCACCAGCCACACTTCAGGTCCTGGCCCACTGGACGCCTTGTGTGTCTAAGCTCCTACCAGGCCTCACCCCTTCCTCAGAAGCCCAAGCATTTCGTGCATGCTGCTCTCGTCTCTTCCCCATCAAATCACCATGCTGATGGACACACTTCTGCAGTCCAACTATTCCCACTCTTTCCCCAGCCTGAGGAGTGATTGCTACCTCCTGTTCATGAAACTCTACATTATTTCGAAGTCCTCTATCTGCCCTTTCAAATTGTAACATTAGGGAATGTTTGAAATATTTAATCCATTTTCCTGACTAGGCCTGAAAAAAATGAATTTCAAGATGGGAATTTTAGCACAAATTTAAATCGCCTACTTTATTCTTCGAATGGTTAAAGGGATGTAATAATGGGGGTGGGGTAGGTGGTAAATAATGTTATTTTTCTGAACCAATAAAGATTTTTCTGCAAGACTGTGTGTGCTTGTAATATGCAGAAGGAAGGCTAACACCAATAAACCATGGGGCTTTCGGGATCACTCAGGAAACTCTGAATGCAATGGAAATGTTTTCCAGTGGAATCCCATCAATACCACACAATGGCAGTCAACAAACTACCGCTGATGGGACAGATCCATCTGCTGCATGTGTTTGTAAATAAAATTTCATTGGAACACAGTCACACATGCATTCACTTACATATATATTGTCTCTGGTTGCTTTTGCATTATAAAGGCAGTGTTGGGTAGTTGTGAAAGAGACCATATGGTATGCAAAGCCTAAAATATTTAATATCTGGTCCTTTACAGAAAAAGTTTGCCAAAATTGTAGGCAGTTCTGAGGTCAAATAGTTTGCCGTTTGTATTGAACAAATTTAACCCCAACACAAATTTCAAATATTAGACCATGTGCAAGAATACACATAGATAAGAAATTGCATCACATTATTTACTCCAGCTTTCATTTGCAGTTGGGGTCAGCAGGCAGAACCTAAGAGGTAGGAGAGGAGTTGCAGTACATAGCTACTTGTGAGGGAAGTCATGACAATTGGAGAAGGAAGATATCACTAAAAAATAAGATTGGGTTTCCACAGAAGATAAGAGAAACATTATGTCCCCCAGAGATGCCACAGCTATGAGGGAGGACACACAAGCAATTGAAGATTTAAATCAGCAAAGTAAATCTAAACTTTTTCCATCTATTTTGTCATGAAAGATTTAAACAACTCAACACAATTTCCAAGAGAATTCCCAGTAGTGTAAAATGTAGTCTTCCATCTGTAAGAATAAGAGAATACTTGTTCACAAGGCATGTGAACAGATTTAGCAGTCAAAAGACCACAATCATTGCACTCCATACCAACATCTTCTTAAAAATAGATTTACAATGTGAAATGCTAAAACTATATGTTTTACGTGGCACTCTGAATATAATTCAGGAGAGCATTCAATATATTATAACAGAGCAGGCAGTTACAAAAAGGCAATATTCAGAAACAAGGAAAATTGAATCAGAAGGAAAAGTAGGCCTGTTTAAAAATGCACTACAAGCAGTAAACAGCAGACCAGAAACCACAACAAACTGGATGCATTAATTCAAAGAATTTTCTTAAAATTTAGATAAAAAGAATTTTTACCAATAACATCAGATGGGTTTCAGTCCTTACCTGTCCCTGGAACTCCAGATTTAAACATTCAACTACTATTTGACAATTTCTCTTGAATATCTAATAGGCATCTCACACTTGACAAGATCAAAGCAAATTTTTTTTATTTCTATTTCCCAAAACTTCTTCTTCTATGATCTCCCTCACCTTAGTAAGCATCACTTCTTTCAGCTGTTGAAGGCTAAAATGGAGGAGACATCATTTTCCTCTCTTCTCTTCAACCGCTGTGGAATCCATCAGCCCATCTGCCTACATGTGTCTCTAAATCACTGCCATCCTCTGTCTACTTCCCTCATGTCTGCAATGTTGTTCTAGGTCAGCATTATCCCTTACTTATATGGGGATAAAAGCCTTCTCTTGGGCACCCTGCTTCCATCTTGACCCCCACAGATGCATTCTCCAGGCAACAATCAAAGCAATCTTTTAAAAAGATCCGTAAATTAGATCATGCCACTTTCCTACCAAAATCCTCAAATAACTTCTTGTAAAAACAAAATGCAGGAATTTGAAAGCAGTGGCAGTGTAAGTTTTGAATTTTCATAGATAGTCCCATAAACAAAGATGGGGCAAGTAGAATAGCAAAACCTCAAACCACGTACAATATCTACAACTAAATTAGATAACATACCCCACAAACCTCAACATAGGTGGGGAAAAGTCATCACGGGCTAAGGACCCAGATATATCAGCATTTTTGTAAGAGGAAACATGCACTTTTGACAGACCGGAGGAGAGGAGAACCCCAAGTAGCCAGGAGGTGCTCACGGGAAAGCTTGGTGGGGCCAATCTGAAGACAGCAGCTGAAACAGGAGGGGTTGAGCTCCATAGATCTTCAGATCTGTGGTCAATTGATTTTTGATGACTCAGCCAAGTCCACTCAACAGGGACAGAACAGTCTCTTCCACAAATGGTGCTGAGAGAACTGGATATCCACAACAAAAAGAATGAAAAAGTACCCCATCTCACCCCTTACACAAAAATTAACTCAAAATGGGACAAAGCCTGAAATATAAGAGACAGGACCATAAAATTCCTGGAATAAAATGTAGGGAAACATCTTCAAGATCTTGTTGTAGGTAATGGTTTCTTAGACATTATTCCCAAAGCACAAACAACACAAGGAAAAAAAAAGATAAATAACATCTCTTCAAAATTAAATAATTCTGTGCTTCAAAGAGCTTTGTCAAAAAAGTGAACAGGCTGCCTACTTAATGGGAGAAAATATTTGGAAACCACATATCTGATAATGTTTTGTTATCCAGACTATATAAAGAGATCCTAAAACTCAAATATAACAAAACAAACAATCCAATTTTTAAAAAGTCAAAGGTCTTGAATAGACTTTTTCACAAAGAGGAAATACAAATGGCTAAAAAGCACATGAAAATATACTTAACATCCCTAGCTATAAGGGAAATGCAAATGAAAACCAAAATGAGGTATCATTTCGCATCTACTAGAATGGCCACTACTAAACAAACAGGAAACTCAAGTGTTGGAGAGGATGTGGAGAAACAGGGGCACTCATTCACTGCTGGTGGGAATGGAAAATGGTGCAGCTGCTGTAGAAGACACTTTGGCAGTTCCATAGGAAGCTAATTATAGAATTACCATATGATCTGGCAATTCTGCTACTATGTATATACTCATAAGAAATAAAAGCAGGAATGTAAAGACATTTACCCACCAATGTTCATGGTGGCAATATTCACAATTGCCTAAAGATGGAAGCAGCCCAAGTGTCCATCAAATGATGAATGGATAAACAAAATGCTTATATATACATATGTATGATGGAATATTATTCAGCTGTAAGAAGGAATGAAGTCCTGATGCATGAGACAACATGCATGAACCTTGATGACATTATGAGTGAAATAAGCCAAACACAAAAGAAGAACTATTGTATGATTTCACTAATATGAACTAATTAAATAAGCAAATTCATAGAGTTAGAATCTAGAATACAGGAGATAGAATGAGAGTAGAAAATGGGGAGCTGATGCTTACTTTGTGCAAAAGTTTTAATTAGGTTGATTGCAAATGTTTGGAAATGGATAGAGGTGATGGTAGCATATTAAGGTGAGTGTAATTAACAGCACAGATTTATGTAGGTGATTGTGGTTCAAAGGGGGAAGTTTAGGGTCATGTATGTCACTAGAAGGAAAGCTAGAGGAAAAAACATGGGACTATAGCACAGTGATCTCTGTTGCAGGCGATGACTGTGGTTAAGAATATAAATATAAGAATGTTGTTTCATGAAATAAAACAAATGTATGTCACTATTACAAGGTGGTAATAATTGGGTAGTATATGTGAAAAAATACACCTGATGCAAACTATGTACTATAGTTAACAGTAATATTTTAATATTCTTTTATCACTTGTAACAAAGGTACCACACCAAATACTAAGGATCAGTAATAGGGGGTTTAGGGGTAGGGGGTTTTTCTTTTGAGTAATGATAATGTTCTAAAATTGATTGTGGTGATGAATGCACAACTCTGTGATTATACTGTGAGTCACTGATTAAACACTGTGGATGGATTTATGGTATGTGAAAATATCTCAATAAAATTCCTTTGAAAATATAAATTTATGTTAGAATTACAAGGCTAGAGAAATCTTAGGCAAGAGTAATTCCTTGTTTAACAAGAACAAAACCAAAATTAAATCAAAATACAGATCTGTAAGGAAGGATATTCAAACAGGTTTCATCAAGCTTTAAAGTCACCAAAATAAAAGTGATAATAATAATAAATATATTAACAAAACAGTAGCAGAAAGTAAGTGAACAATAACTAAAGAATATGAAGGAAACAGTTTATTTTCCTAGAATTCTAAACCTGGTAATAGGTGTCAAGAAAAGAGAAAGATATTTTCAGACATGGAGGGTGTGTGTATATATATATATATATATATATATATATATATATATATATATATATACACACATGCCTGCATTTGTAGCCATGTCTCAATAAGAAAAATATATGTAAGAAAATTAACATTTGTGAGAAATATAAGTAGTATAATCAATATTTTCAAAATATTTTAATATATTAATGAAGCCTTACATTGGTTATCAGAAGACAAGTGAAATGTTTTAAAACATGATAACCTGGATATAAATGTCTATATCATTTCAGCAAACAGTAAATAGAAGAGGGAATAAGAGAAGTGTTTAGATTCTAAATGTCTGATTTTAAAAAAAAAGCATCAGAAAAGAACATTTGTAAGCAATTCACAGTTGCCACTCTTTTGAAATTTAAATAAACAGAATACTGGAGTAAAAATACTAAATATGTTACATAAGCCATCAGTCCAAAATGAAAAAAAATCTTAACATATTTAGGGTTAAAAAAACTAAGAACAAGGAAGTATAAAATAAAAAGAAAAGTGTAAGAGCAAACTCATATGTTATTTCTATACATTAATTATTTAAATAGCCATGAAAAGGAAAATCATATAAATGGATTTGAAAATCTAACTACATGAGGTTTACAATAAATGCAACCAAAATAAATTAGAAAGACTCTAAAAATAAGAGGGTGGTCAAAGATTCATCAGACAAGCACTGAAAGAAAGATTAGATGACAATATTTATCACAGAGAATGTGTAGTCGATAGTAAAATTATATGAATGAAAAACAATTTTAAGCTAATTAAAGATAGCTCATAAGGAGGACATAACCAAAATATATCCATGTATATGAATCTGTATGACATCCAAATAGGAGAAAAGCTCTTCAAACACAAAAGAACAACCTAAAAATAAAGCTATATTTAATAGCTTTTCTTCATATTTGGCCAAATAAGGAGAAAAAGTAAAGCTAAAGTACCTTTATGTATTATATAAATGTGCTTAATTAAGCTATGTTTACGTGCTACAAGGGAGAATGTTAGCAAGTTCTTTATGTACTAAAGAAGAATTTTTTTTTCAAATGCTACACACACACACACATGCACTCTTGTTAAAAATAAAACAGCAATATGTTCCAAAATATAGAAAAGCAATAGCCCATATTGTATGACCATAAATGGACATAAATATCAAGAAATTAAAAAGTAACTGGGGACTTAAAGCTATTCTAAACAGCAAAGAACCAAAGAACCTGCAATTACAGATTGTTTAGAAAATAGGAGGGTGAAATATCATACCAAATAATAGATAAGCTGAAATTTTATTCAGAAAATGTTCATAGCCATGGGAATCTATATTTAAAAACTAATTAAGGAAATGAAATTTATTACTTATTAAAGTTAGTGAAAAAGGACCATTAAGTAAATCCCGAGAAATTATGTGGAAGGAAGAGTTAGAAAAATAGATAAATAAAATTAAATAAAGGGGATTAAAAACTGGAATGACTAAAAATAGATACAGTTGATAGCAAATTCAAATAAAAATAAAATCACTGGCAGTCTAAAAAAGCAAAAGATAGTTCATAAGACTCTAGTATTAGTAATAAGAAAGAAGAGAAAGGAGAAGAATAAAAATAAGAAAGATGAGGAGAAGGAAGAGGAAGAAGAAATAATTACATCATAATAGCAATGAACACATCATAAGAAATGTTCCCCACAAATCCATGATAATGTAAAATGTTAGTGATATGGGCAGTGTTTTATAAAGATATATATATATATATATATATATATATATATATATATATATATTTACAAACTTTAAAAATACTGTCCAATACTTAACATAGTTATTTTAATTTCTGAAAGACATACTTAACTAGTGGTACATGGTCTAGACTATTTTAAGGAATAATTTAATTTTTTTAAAGAACATAAACGTTCTATATTTAAATACAATATTAAAAAGATGCAATCTTCTCAACTAATCTTAGATTCTGGAGAAAACCTAACGTAAAACCTTTTCAGTACTTTAATTTCTGCTAGCATGGCAGACTGAAGAATGTGAAAATAATTTCTGCAAAAAACCATATGTGCTAAAATAATATAAAAGAAGTATTCCAATAAACAAAATGCTGAAAAGTAAAGGAACTGCTCAAGGTTAAGAAAACTAAAACCATATTGTAAATACACTGTAACACTTTATTAGCCTTGTATTTGTTCCAGTTTTGTGGCTGATTTGGTTTGGCTTTTAGCCATCATGGTAATTAAAGAACTTGAAAATTGTTTGGGCTTTAATGTTACCAGATTTCTTCCTCAAGATGAAAAACATAATTGAAATGGAAAATCTTTTGCTGTGTCCTGGATTCTGGGTGAAAATGGAAAGTTATCCAGAAAAATAATAGTCATAGACCAGCGTGCATATCAATCAATTCAGAGTTACAATATATGCAACCTTTATGATCCAGGAAATCCCCTATCCCAAAATTAACAAAGCAGGTCTGAGTAGCTAGCATCCTGGGACTCGTTGCAAAAAAGCTAAAGAAATAGAAAATAAGAGAGAAAGGGAAAGTAACTACAGAATAATAAATATCTAAAAAATCCCCGAAGATATTAAGAGTAGCTATCTCTTGGCCATGGAATCGTGAGTTGTGTTTAAATTGCTTCTCTGTGCTTGACAATAGTTTTAAATTGTTTCTACATTAAATGTTCACTTTTGCACCCAGAAAAAAAATTATTAAAAACAAATGCCATCTTTGAGCGTAAATGAAGCCTCAGTTTTTGAAGGCATAGAATTAAAAATAGGCATATAGTGGCATGAAATAGCTCTTCTGTATAGTGCAACAGTGAAGGGAAGTTTTGAATGTTTTGAAAGAGTGTCTCTATATTGAACCACTACTTCTAGTTTCACATGTTTAATTTAGAAATTATGAAAGGCAGGAGGAAGGAAAAGGGAAGAGGTGAAAAGTAAGGCACCCAGATACAGTCTAACTTATCTCAAAAGGAAATAATGTATCCAGAAATCTGGAATGTAATCACATGAATGCTGGCTTTCAGGAAACAGTATCTTTGGAGATTGCTACTTTTTACTTCTATTATTTGTTTTCCTTTCAAACGGAACCTGTATTCAAGTGTTTATTTTCTTGAACAACCTGGAAATAAATTCAGCTACCAGTTTCCACTGAGAGTATCAGTGGATTCTAAAGTGGCGAAAGGACATGGTATCATATTACCATATTTATTTAAAATGGCTCTTAATATTAGTAAAACTCTAGCCAAGGACATCATCCTGAAAAGTCATTCTTCAAGTTAACAGAGTCTACTGCTCTATATGGCTTTTGCAATCAATAAATCTCTAATAGGTTTTCAATATTTACTGAAAATATTTTATTTTTTTTAAGTGAAATGCTCGAGATTCATTGATGAAAGGGATTCATATAGAAACGGTGTGCAACAAGCTTTATCTAATCTAATTTCTACTGGATAGACATGAAAGGGGGCATGCCTCTGAGTTTTCATAGATTACCTTAGATCTTAATATTGATGTTAATTTCTAGGAAAACAAAACCAAACAAAACTACAACTCAAAACTCAGCAGAGTATCTGTTTTATTCATAAGGGAAAATGTTATACTCATTAGTAATATTGGCACAGCTGATAAGTCACTGGTTGATTCCTTTTTTACTATCTGCTGTGGATTAGGAATTGGCAGGAGTTTTCAGTCATGCTTGCTCATTATTAACAGTCAAAATCTGTCAACAACTATTAGAGCATGCAACATGGCTGAGGTACCATTATACAAAGTTCTTTTTGAGACCCTTCAGCTTTTGAAACATATAATGCTGAAATCTGGTAAAATTGAATCAATCAAGGTGAGAGCTCCTCCCTGAATGTGATAGATACGATCCTGGAACAGTGACATTGGTAAGGCTTAGTGGTTAAACAAATGCATTATAGAGCCATGCAGCCTGATTTTTTTATTTATTAACTATGTGAGTGCTATGGACAAGTTACTCATCCTTTTAGTACTCAAATTTCTCACCTTTTAAATGGAGATAATAAAGGCAAAGAGATTGGATTCCTTGAAGATTGAATGAGAGGTTCCCATAAGACTAGGTCAACCATATATGTCATTGTCCTAATCAGGACATTCTGAGAAGGAGAGCTATTAATAATTATGCTTGGATAACACATATAAACCATGATATCCTGACTGAACTGTGCCTATATTTTTTCTATATTAGTTACACTCAGCATGTGATTGGCTCCTTGTGTTTGTAAGATGAGATTAATATTGTTTTAATTTTTATGTATTCAACTTATTTCTGAAGATCAAATCTGCTTTTAATATAATTTAAAGACCTCTCTCTTTCAAAGAATCTAACTTTTCTAGTTGTATATGCAATTGATGCTATCTTTTAATTTTACTCCACTTACCACCCCATCATCCCTCTGTTGCAGCTCTAGTTCTCACCACCCCCTTTTTTCAGTCTCTTCTTCTGTGCCCTTGATTCCTTTCCTGTTGGCTGCTTCTAACTTTGTCTAGACAAAGTTGTGGGTTGTGCTTAACTGCTAAAATGAGTTAGGGATTTATAGACTAAAAGGTATTTCTCTAAGAACTTATTAAGCTACAATTTGCTTCCAGTAGACTACATTTCCTCACAGCACATTTCAGAATCAGAAGTCTCTCATTCATATATTAGGGATCTTGGTTGAATCCAGGTCCCTAAGAGCAAATGAGATCAAAATTCCAACCAACCATTGCCCTAGGACCTCATATGCATACATTTCAAGTAACTGTTCATAGATGTCAGCCACATTTGCTCTGCCTACCCTGCACCAACCACAGTGGCAGATACTGCAGATGCAGTGGTGATGAGATAATCCCTGCCCATTGGAGCTTACTCCTTAGAAATACACTCAAGCAACAACAGAATTGTTTAAAGACTTTTAAGAAAAAAAAGGCAGTCACTGGTGTAAGTATGCTTATGTAGCAGAATTTCCAAATGAAGTTTGACCTAGAGATCTAGGCTATTAAGTATCACTGCTCTGGGTAACTTACTCCATTCTTCCATGTGTCTTTTCTACTCTTTCAATCAAGGTGAACTGAAGTATAAAGATATTCTAAGGTAGTTTTTCTAGAACTAATTGTGCCTGAAAAGCTAGGACCCACTTATGTTAGTAAGGATAAGCTACATTTATGCTGAGGTAATATGCAACTAATCAAATTTCAATGCCTTAACAAATAAATGCCTAGTTCTTGCTCACGGAAAATTTGCTACTTGGTTGGGCAGATCCCTCGAATAGTTTCTGTATGGTGACTCAGTGATCCAAGAAACATCTCTCTTATGAATATTCCGTCCTTACCCTGACCTCCTCAGTGATCACTAAAAAGGAAAAGAGGAGCTGGAATTTCACTTACACTCATAGCCCATTGCTATGGGTAGCTGCAAGAGGACTGGAATATGTGGGGAGCATATAGACATCAGGCCTGCAGCAAATGTGTTTCCAACACCATTGTACAAGTTTCCAACACAACCTTTGTGAGAAATTTGGGAACTGTCATGTGGACTGTAGGTTAACATGAGACATACTATAAGGTAAATGTAGTCTAGGGCTTGAGCTGAAATTGTGGTGAAAGGTAATGGTGACAATTTCACAAGATGTGTTTTAGAAAAGAGTGAATAAATAAGTTTTGGAAAGAAAGTTGTCAGAAGTAAGGCAGAGCTCTTCCACAGTATTAGCTCAGAATATAAAGGAAGTATTAAAATGAGTCATTTTAGAGGATCCAGAAACTTGAGATACATAAGGTTTTCAAATACTTCACTAATTTTCTGGGTCAATAAGTAATTTCATGCTTCTGATGGTTCATTTTCAAAACTCGATTTAAGCATTTCCCTTTCATAAACTAAGTTGCTGAGATTTAGGTCCACCGAGAAATGACTTGACAATGCCCCAAATATATATATATTTTTTTGTATAAAGGACAATATTTATCTTTTTAAGAAAACAAAATCTGCACATTCAAAGAATATCTTTGGCATCTCTGGTAGAGCCAGAACTGCATTTACTTCACGGATGCTTGATATTTGTGTCAATGGAGGAAACATTTTTTCTATCAACACTTCTTGTTCTCTGACAATCTGAGAACATATAATTTAGTTTGTCTTTCTAACAGGGATCTACAGCCTTTCAGTGGAGAATCTTAAATGTTCAGAATGATTTTTAAAGTAAATATCACAAAAGAAACATGGGTGATGTATGTATATTTGTGGTCTGTGTGTGTGTGTGTGTATGTGTGTGTCTGCAGGTGTACTTTATGGAAGATAATGACAAGAGAGATAAAAAGGCAAGAGAAGAAATTTTCATGTCAAATCTTCATGTCTAGGTGAAATAATTAGTTCTTTTGGAAATAGATTAAAATAGGGAAAAGGTAAATTAGAAATTTCCCATTTCCTGTAATGCTTTGGGAATTCTATAATTCTTAATTTCATTAATGTAACAGTAAATAACTAAATTTTAAAGTCTGAATGATATCAAATGATTTTATAATCAGCTCTTTATTTTATTAAAAATGATATCAAGAGACAAGGGCAAGATGGCAGCATAGAGAGGATTGCAATGTAGTTAATCCCCTGGAGCAACTAATAAACAACAAGGAACAACTAGTAAATAAATCTGGAACAACTGCTGGGGGACAATCATGACTGTCCACACACTGTACACCAACTTGGATTGGGTGAAATGGCTGAGATCGCAGCATAAAATCTGTAAGAAAAACTGCAGACCTGGGCCAGGAGCCCCCTCCCCCCACAGCAGGCTAAGCTATAGGACCTCACTGTGGGAGAAAGCAGCATCCTTGAAGCAAGGCAATACAGCTCAGCCCAGCTCTAACTGGGGTTTTAATTAACAAATATGGACTGCTGAATACAAGCTACAAACATAGACAAACCACTAACAAGGAACAAAGTACCCTGAGGTCACTCACAGGGGAAAGAAGGTGGGGTAGACAGAAAAACAAATTAATTAAAAAAAAAGAAAAAATACAGAGGCATTTAGAGACTGACCTTGGAGAGCTGGAAGTCACCAGTGCCCCAGGAGAGGGAGCCCAGAGGACCGGGTGTTCTATCTGACTGAAGGGTGAAACTGGGGGCCATGGACTGGCTCTGAAAGGGGGCTTTCATTCCCTATTTCTCTCTCTCAACCTGAATGGCCATTTTCAGTTCACAGCATTCTGACCCAGACAGGGGTGAAGTTACAGAGTTAGAGAGACAAAGGAGCTATTCAAATGCAGAAGATAATCCCATAGGAAGATTATCTTCCCTAAGAGGAAGGAGGCAGGGCCCAGCTCTAGTGCTAGCCCACCCTTCAGAACTCAGATCCCAGGGCCTGGGGGAAAACAGTCAAAACACAAACAAAAAAAAACTAAGCTAAGAATTAAAGGGGCTGCGCCTTCTTAAACAGTCGGGAGCAACAGGCTGACAGGCACCACCTGCTGGGAAGTTTGGGACAAGGACAGTGGCTAGAGGCCTCACAGGACAGTCTGTCAATCTTCTAAGACACACCCTCAGGGATACTTGACTCTGAATATAGCCCACTCTAAGACCTGAACCTGGTCTGGTCTGGGAAAATCTGATTGGGGTAACTAAGGACACACAGTTGCCTAAGAAACAGAGAACTACAAAGTACATTAGGAAAAATGAAGATATGGCCCAATCAAAGCAACAAACTTACAACTCAATTAAGATAGAGGTGAGATACTGTTTCACTTTAATTAAACAATTAATTAAAGACTTTCAAAGAAATATGCTAAATCATATCAAAAATCAAATCAATGAGTTCAGGGAAGATATGGCAAAAGAGATGAAGGATGTAAAGAAAACACTGGGCGAACATAAGATAGAAATTGAAAGTTTGAAAAAACAACTGGCAGAATCTATGGAAATGAAAGGCACAACACCAGAGATGAAAACAGAATGGAGACATACAACAGCAGAGTTCAAGAGGCAGAAGAAAACACTCAGAAACTGGAGAACAAGACACCTGAAATCCTAGACAAAAAAGAACAGATAGGAAAAAGATTGGGAAAATATGAGCAATGTCTTAGGGAATTGAATGACAATATGAAGCACATGAATATACATGTCATGGGTGTCCCAGAAGGTGAAGAGAAGGGAAAAGGGGCAGAATCAATAATAAAGGAAATAATCAATGACAATTTCCCATCTCTTTTGAAAGATAGAAGAAGCAAAGCATATACCAAACAGAATAGATATGAATAGACTTATGCCAAGACATGTAACAATTAGCTTATCAAATGTCAAAGACAAAGAGAAATTCCTGAAAGCAGCAAGAGAAAAGTGATGCATCAAATACAAAGGAAGATTGATAAGACTATGCATGGATTTCTCAGTAGAAACAATAGAGGCAAGAAAGAAGTGATGTGATATTTAAGATATTGAAAGAGAAAAACTGCCAACCAAAAATCCTGTACCTGGCAAAAATGTCCTTCAAATATGAGGGAGAGTTTGTGAACAAGATATCTGCTCTACAGAAAATACTAAAGGGAGCACTACAGACAGATGGGAAAAGACAGGAGTGAGAGGTTTGGAACACAATTTTGGGTGATGGTGGCACAACAATGTAAGGACACTGAACAAAGATGACTGTGAGTATGGTTGAAAGAGGAAGATTAGGAGCATGTGGGACACCAGAAGGAAAGAGGAAAGATAAAGATGGGACTGTATAACTCAGTGAAACCTAGAGTGCTCACAATTGTGATAAAATGTACAAATATGTTTTTACATGAGGGAGAACAATTGTATGTCAACCTTATGAGGGTGGTATTGGGGGAAAAATATAATCACTGCAAACTAGGGACTATAGTTAACAGAACATTGTATTATGATTCCTTTAATGTAACAAAGACAATATACCAAAGCTAAATGCCTATAAGAGGGGAATATTAGGAATGGGTATGGGGCTCTTGGCATTAGTGATGATGTCTGACTCTTTTATTCTACTTTAGTTTAATTCTGTCTTTTCTTTTGTTGCTTTTTAGCTGTCTTTTTTTCTTTCTTTTTCTTTTTCTTCTTCCTCTCTACCTTCTTTGACTCTTCCACCTTCTTTATAGAAGAAATAGAGATGTTCTTATACAGATAGTGGTTATGGTGGTGAATGCATAAATATGTGATTATATAGGAAACCATCGATTGTTTATTTAGGATGGAATGTATGGTGTGTGAACAAAACCATCTTAAAAAAATGGGTTGATGAAGATAACTTGAGGGCACTATATTGAGTGAAATAAGTCAGACACAAAAGGACAAATATTGTATGGTTTTACTGATATGAACTATTTATAATATGTAAACTCATAGACATGAAATATAAGTTACCAAGATATAGAAAGAGGCTAAAGAATGAGAAGTAGTTGCTAGTTATGAACAGAATGTTTAACTAGGTTGAGCTTAAGTGTTTGGAAATGGACAGAGGTGATGGTAGCACGTTATTGTGAGAATAACTAACAGTGCTGAATGGTGTGTGAATGTGGTGGAAAGGGGAAGCTTAGAGTCACATATGTTACCAGAAGGGAAGTTGGTGGTTAAAATATGGGAATGTATAAAACAGTGAATCTTGTGGTGGACAATGTCCATGATTAACTGTTCAAATATTAGAAATCTCTTCCATGAACTAGAACAAATATATGACACTATAACTAGAAGTTAATAATAGAGGTGTATATATGGAAAAGAATATTTCCATATATTCTATGTACTACATTTAGTAGTATTTTAACACTGTTTCATCAACAGTAACAAATGTACTATACCAATACTATGAGTCCATAATGGAGCGTGTGTGGTTAGGGGTGTGGGAGGATTTGAGTTTTCTTTTTTTTTTTATTTCTTTTATGGAATAATGGATACACAGCTGTGATGGTACTGTGGGCAATTCATTGTGTGCTTTGGATTATTGTATGGTATGTGAACAATCTCAATAAAATTGAATTTAAAAAATGATATCAACATAAAAATCTTTTTAAATAAATGTGCAATTCACTTAGGCAAGAACAGAGTACAATAAATTACCTCTTCACAGACAGAGGATGAATAGTGGGGTGCTGCTTCAATTTAAGGCAATAACGAAGAGTTAAGAGAAGACATCTTTATTTTTATGCTTCACATTTAAAAAAAATCTAAAACTTTAAAACCAAGCTGCCTAATACTCCAAGGATAAACTAAGGCTACTTAAAATTATACCTGAGAGTCACCCCCAGAGAACCTCTTTTGTTACTCAGATGTGGCCTCTCTCTCTCTCTCATCCAACTCTGCAAATAAACTCACTATCCTTCCCCATATGTGGGACAGGACTCCCAGGGGTGTAAGTCTCCCTGGCAATGTGGGACAAGATTCCCAGGGATGACCCTGGCCCTGGCATTGTGGGATTGAGAAAGCCTTCTTGACCAAAAGGGGGAGGAGAAATGAAACAAAATACAGTTTCAGTGGTTAAAAGATTTCAAATAGAGCCAAGAGATTATTCCAGAGGTTATTCTTATATATTATATAGACACTGCTTTTTAGTTTGTAGTGTATTAGAATAGTTAGAAGAAAATACCTGAATCCGTTGAACTGTAATCCAGTAGACTTGATGATGACTATATAACTATATAGCTTTTATTGCATGACTGTGTGATTGTGAAAACCTTGTGACTGATACTCCCTTTTTACAGTGTATGGGCAGATGAGTAATAAAATAAAATAAAAAAGTATAAAAATAATAGGAGGGATAAAGTGTATGGATATTTTGAATATCCTTTTTATTTTTTTTCTTTATTTTGGAGTAAGGAAAATGTTTTAAAATTGATGGTGGCGATGAATGCACAACTATAGGAAGACAGTGTGAGCCACTGATTGCATACTTTGGATGGAGTTTGTGTGAATATATCTCGAAACATTTGAAAAAAATCTAAAAATAAAAAAAAAAAAAAACAAGCTGCCTACTTGGAAATCTCTGCAAAGTTTGAATTGACAAGGTGGTGAGGACAGATTTAAAAATATAGATGATTTTTATGTCCAGAAATGAACATCACTGAAATAATTCATAAGACAATAGAAGGTTCTGATATAAAGAAATTTCCAAACAAAAACAGCAGAACTGTTATTGTATAAACAGGCATTAAGGATTACTACATGGACTTCCCCCATTTAATCTGATGTTGATTTTAGTCCAGTTTTCCTGGGTGATGATATAAGCCAGCCGCTTTTTTTTTTTTTTTTTTTTTTTACCATTTTCTGTAACTGAGGGGCTGTTCAAGCTTACTACCTCTTTGGGTAATCTGAAAGGGAGTCATGATGTAGACCACATGGTGGTAGACTCACACTGCAACTTGGAATCTTCAGATATAATCTTACAAAAAAAAAAAAAATGTTTAAAATTTACATTAAGGAATAATACAGAAGATTGAAGATGATTGTGCAATTTGCAACATCATTGCAAGTAATTACTGAAAAGGCTGACACTACAACTTTTGTTTCAATAGTTACATATAGGTACAATGTTTATATGTCTATGCATATGGATAATTATCCTATATAGTATATATTACATTATAAACAATTGCATCTGAAATGTATTTGCTTTAATAAGGTTCCCATTCTTTCCAGAAACTTCTCTAAGATCTCCAGAGATTTTAGAGAACCAAATGTCTTAAAAGGCAACTGCACATTCCTTGAGCTAAATTATTGAATTCAAAGGGAACTATTTAATCTGTTACTTTATATGAGTCAAATTACAAGCCCCTAGTGCCATGCCAAGTACATTCATAGTATTTTATAATATGAAAATAGGTGTAATGCATTTTAATGACATATTTTTATCTTGGATTTTCTTTTTAAATATCTTACATCACAAAAATCTTTCATGATATGGGTTTCTCTAGGTAAAACAAATATATATTTGAAAGGACATATTTTGCACAGACATACAGATTTCTTTCAATTTCCATATATGAAGCTCAGAGAGTTTGAAATTTGGGCAGGTGGGCATTAAATATTTGCTATTCACCATGAATGTACTTTTTCACATGGGATTGTCTTCTCACCGAATTAACTGAATAAATGATAGAGATTTATCAAAATAGAAAGCTTCTCTCAGATAATAAGGGATAACTAGTTTAAGAAACAGCAAAACACAGAAAATCCAGCAATCTGTATTGTGTGAGAAATAATTAATTTTGAAAATACTATTTGTGTTATTTTATTACTTCAAGTAATATTTTTTCAAGCTTTTATTTACTTAGGACATGTAAAGTTTTATATGTATCTACTCTAAAATCAGAAAATGGTGAGACCCTATAAGGAAAATTATTGGCATGGTTCAAAGTGTTAAGAAAGAAGAAAAATGGATTCTAACCAATTCAAATATGTAAAAGAAAATACATATTTTTGACACTGAATATCCAAATTGTTAACATAGTGAGAACCAGTAATAGAAACAAATGGATCAATACTTGAGAAGAAAAACAACATAAACCAACTAAAAAAATTCTTTGTATGCACAACCCCACTTCCATGAAGAGAAAAGAGAGAGAGGGAGGCAGAGAGTGAGAGAAATATAATTCATAATTCAGTCCTTTTACTTGCTGTTTTGGCATGCTTTTCATATCCTCACACTAAAGTAAATTAACCCCCTTGTTGAACTCCATTTAATTTAATACGGGGTTTTCTGATTTTCTGTTTTCTCACGTAAATAAAAAGAGAAGGAAACTCCAGCTGAATAATTCAGAAACCTAAATGGCAAGGGTACACCATTTCTGTCATGTTCACTAGTTTCCCTGCAGTTTGTGTAGGGCTATGCCTTTGCAAATACCAATGATATTAAGAAATGCATGTGGGCAGAAGGTATACAAAATAGCATCGCTTCATGAATCCAGAATATCACCCTTGACCTTAAATATTATGTTCAATCAAGAGATAAATGAAAATGAATTTTGAGAGAGACATTTGGATGAGAATGAGAAGTAGTCCTTTTATTCTATTTTAGGAATTCCTAATATTCATTTTTTTCCTTTGTCTTCTAAAGGTGCACTGATGGAAGCAATTTCCTGCTAGAAACAAATTAAAGCTCCCCATCTTGTTTTCGCATGAGGAGTTAAAAATCTTTACTAAATTAATGCATCTTAGATGGTGCCAATGATTTCCATGGCACACATACCAGTATTCTAATTGCTAAAAGCTAAGCAATTAACCTGAGACTTCACTCATTCTCCTTTCTGCCCTCATTGTAAGGATGTGTTTGGGAGGAAATGGGAAAGTATCACACTCTATGAAGCTTCACAAGCCGTAAGACAATGGAAATTTGGGAGATCCAGAAGTTGATGAGGCAAGAGAATGTAGAGGGTATTGGAGTCCATAAATCAGGAATGCCTATTTGCAGGTAAAGTACTGATTTAATCAGTCCATTGGACATAGTCAGCCTCAGGGACATATGACATCAAGGAAAATTAAATCCTAGGATTTAGAGCTCAGGGACAATGCTTCAATTCCTGGAAGGAATGGAAAAGTTTGAAGCAGAATCCTACACCTGAAGGAACTGGAACAAAATAGAGATACGAAGCATCAGGGCAAGGATGAAGAACGGAAAGAGAATGAAGGAATGTGTAAGAACAGAGCAACAAGAGGAGGAGCCAAGCCAAGACATTTGGGACAAGACCATCTCTATGCTGTGACAATGAAGAAACTGAATGAGCAGTGTTTTACATTCCCCTGCCTCAAGAAAAATTAGTCATAAACTTGAGCACAAAGCAGCACTGGCTTAGAAGCCAAAAAAGTCACCTGGTTTCAATGAAACAATTTCTGTGCTATAGGAAAGCTTTTAGCAAGGTAGGACAGATGTCTTTTTCCTATCCAAGTCACAGAATCTCACCATATGATCCATGCACCTTTGAAACTCCTTTCCAATCTTCAATTAAGTCAGCCATGTTGGTGGCGCTCTCCATGTTGCCAATTCCCTGAAAGGAATGCTAATACACTCGATTCAGTTTTGTGCTCCTCAAACCATCAGCACAGATTTATGTAGCATGTTTTCCAGACAATGGGACATGGCAGCATATATTTGCTGACTATAGTGTTTTTTGCTGTTATATGGTGTATGACATCCATCTTCTTCAGGTCAATGCGTAACACTGTGCTGACTTTTCAAAAACATTTCTATTGCCTAGCATGTCTTGCAGATGCGTGCTTAAGGCAGAAGACTCAG
This sequence comes from Choloepus didactylus, assembly GCF_015220235.1. Classification (NCBI taxonomy): domain Eukaryota; kingdom Metazoa; phylum Chordata; class Mammalia; order Pilosa; family Megalonychidae; genus Choloepus; species Choloepus didactylus. Next base: position 14,597,911 of record NC_051323.1, on the reverse strand, counting down.
CAAACAGGAATGTGTAACTTTCGGTAGCATGCTGAGCCTGGAGAATTGACATGTTTTGAATAAGCGGCTGTAGCATGTCATTTGCTCCTTTCTTATTTTCCTAATCAAGTGCCATAAAACTCCATAAAAATAAATGGCCATTTGCATGGAAATAGTCATCATTCTTAATGTATATGATTTGAAAGTCATGTGCATAAGAGAGATATATCAGAAATTGTACATGCAGCTAGGAAGAGAGACCTGACTGCAGACTTAAACAAATAAGGGATTCTTTTCACATTAAAAAAGTCCAGAAGTGAAGTAATTGGAGAGAGTATGGCAGCTGTTTCAAGTCATCAGGAAACCAGGCATTATCTTTAATTCTATTTCCTTATACAAACATATCACTTCCATCTTCAGGATTATCTCATGGTCTAAGATAGCTATGACACTCTATCAGCTATGCAATGAAGGTTGGATGCAGAAGGAGAAAAAAAGGTGAAAGGTGTCATCTCTCAGCAAGTGCATTCTCTTTTAAGAAGCCTAGAAATTCCTCGTAACTTTTCAGTTTGTAACCCATATTCCAGAATGCAAGCATATGACCACACTTCACCTCAAAGCAGGATGGGAAATGAAACTTTTTTGTTGGATGCTTTGCTTCCCCATATACATACAGTTTTCAATATTCAGGACAACAAGAACTTGATATTGGATGGTGCAGAAATGACTGCTTGGTTGTTCATTAATATCCTTGATGTACTTCCAGATCACATCTCCCAGTTTCCTTCCATTTAGATGGGTCATGTGATTAGTTCTAACCAATGGAACGTGAGCACCCACGTTGGCTAGCAACTCTGGACTAAGATAATTACAAGTGAGCCCACCTTCTCTTTCTCTTGTTTGCTCTGCTGGTCAAATGCATGAGATACACTGGAGGACTCTCCAAGACCCGAGAACATGCTGGTCACTGGATAAAGAAGCTAGGTCCCTAAATGCCCTTGGTGAAGAGAAACCCCAGTCCCAACAATGGCCTGTACACTTTTTTATTGTGTTAGGCTTCTGATATAGACTTATTAATAGCAGCTGGTATTATTTATCCTTACAAATTCAGAGTCTCTGGCATAAGAGATTATGGGCTTCAGAAGGCACTATCAACCTCAGAGCATAGAAATTAAAAGAAACTTTTCAGCTAAATATAAGGAATAATTTTCTAAACAATTTTAGATAATCACAAATAAAATTAAGTCCCTTATAGCAAGTTTGTTCCCAATCAAGGAAATAATAATAAAAAAAAAAAAGAAACTGGACCGTTCCTGTGGGTGATGTGGAGATAAACAGGTGAATGAAATGGCCTCTTGATTCACAATTCTGTGAGCCTATAAATGAAAGTTTAATCTCTCAACTGAGGATCTAAATGCCTCAAAAACATAACATATATTGGACATGTATAAAAATCATTAAATTTTTAAATCATATGTTCTGTCATTGTTGTGTTTAGCCTTTTAAAACTCAGTTTTTCAGAGACAGTCACTAACTGCAAATATTGACCAAGTATTGATAATAAATTTAGAAGTTTTGAACTCTTTGCTCATTTTTCATGTGAGACTATAATCCATTGCAATCTCTTATGTGATAATGACGTTTGCCGCAATTCTTACATTTCTTTAATCAGTTAGATATTTCAACGGACTCTCATCTCCTTTAGAGCATTGGCTTCTCTTTTCATAGCTGTAGCTCTAGTCTCTGTCAAATATGTGATGGACAATAAATATTTTTGAATAAATAGAAAGATGGATGAGTGAGTGAATACATTTTCTTAGTACTTAAACTAAGTGGTAATTACCATGAAATGTAAAATGAGCTTTTGTCAGACCAGAGGAATATTCAAGCACCTAATTCCTTTAAGTGACAGCAGGGGATATAAAGAAATAGAAGATACAATTCCTGCCTTTCTAGAGCATATAACAAGGTTAATAACTTTGCAGAGCCTACTTGATTTAATAGAAATAATAAGACACACTTAACTCTATGTTTACTCTAACAACTTTACAAGGTTAACTCAGTATGCAAATGCTGGGTAAAAATAAAATGTATCTTGTGCCATTGGGGACAGAAATGACTATTATATACTCTCTCTAGTCATAAGTAAGTTACATTTATGAAATCCTTCATTGTTTACCTCCACTTACTTGCCTTTCCATAACACTCTGTGCCTTTATGTAGTAAAGCTAACTTATCTTGGTTATCGTTTATTTCAAAGTACCACAACCTAATAAAGGAATACATTAAAATACTTAGATATAAACTAAAAATTGTAGAAAAGGATGAAACTTTATAATTAAGCATGATAATAATAAAAAAAGTAAGGAGGGGATAAATAGAGGAATTTCATACTAATTCTATGGGCTCTACAATGAAAAGAAACAGAGAAAAGGTTTGGGAAAGGTGAGTGAACAGATTGCTGTTCTGTGTTTTATGTACCATTTGTTATTATCTTCTCCTTGCCTCTAGTGTGGTATATTTCTCCCTGTGCAATAAAAGGAAAATGCTCTGCATTCACTATCCCAAAGGTAAGTAAAATGGTGATTTCATTAAAAGAGAGACTATTTAAGTAAGAAAGATAGATTCCCTTCATGGGAAATCAATTCTCTAAACTCACTTTATATGGATTTCTCTCATCCTACAAGTGAAATGTGGGATGTACAGAGAAATGTGAAATGACACAGGGGTTCTGTCAGGTCATTTGTGGAAAGGTTTGGGACTATTAACGGGCTCCTCTGGGGGTTGATTTAGTAACACCTAGAAACGGAAGAACAAAGAAGATAAAGCTTATGTTGTTGATAAAAGGAAAATCCGGCCTTTATCCTTGCAAGGTATTTGCACCACTGGCTTTTCCCAGAGAGGGCTGCATTCCTTTGGGTTCAAGGATATTTACCCACCACTTTTAATACTTCTTGGAAGGCTGCTGAGAATTACATTATGCAATGCCAACGATTCCTGAAAGGCCCTGGAATTTACTTTTTGATTATGCTACTGGCTTTCAGAAGGTTTCTAGCCTTCTTTGATCTACACTCCATCTTTCTCCCCTTCCCACCCTTGATTTTTTTTTTGTTCTCTTGATTACTTGCCCCACAACATTTTAATGTTACTCCTTTACAACTCAGTTTAGAAGTCACTTACTCAGAAGTTTTCCTTTCCTGGCTACCCAAGCTCCAGTTCTCTCATAGAATCCTGAGCCCAATCCAGTTGTAGTTTTTCTCACATCATTTTTAATCTCTTGTCTTTCCTGCAAGTTATTTAAGGTCTATGAAGCATAGTGTCTGGCCCATGGTGTGCACTTAACAAATATTCAATGAATAAATTAATAAAATACTCATTTGAATTTAATTACGTAAGTCATATGAATCAATAAACTAGTTATTGGTGACAAGTGATACGGTAGCTAATTTCCAAGATGATCCTAATGAATCTCACTTTACATATTCACATACTATGTGCCAGTTTATGCCAGAATTGGTCACTGTGAACAGAATGTTAAAGAAATATGGTAAGTTGCTTTTGTGGTTAGGTTATGAATGACTTCAGCTCCCATCTTGGTTGTTTTCTCTCTCTCTCTCTCTCTCTCTCTCTCTCTCTTTTTTTTTTTTTTTTTTTTTTTATCTCTTTCTCATCACTTGCTTTGGGGAAAAAAAGACAAGGTCATTGTGGCAAGAATAGAAGTTTCCTGCATACAATATCAGTCAAGTCCTCAAAACAATAGTATCCCTGATGGACAACATTGACTACAACCTTGGGAGACAAAATAAACCAGAACCAGCTAGCTAAGACACCCCAGATTCCTAAGCTTCAGAATCTATATAAGATAATAAGTGTTTCTTATTTTAAATTGCTAAGCTTTGGCCTAATAAAAATGAAATATTTTGAAAACTAAAAAAAAAAAAAAAAACAGAAATCAAAAAGTTCATGTATATTAAATGATATTTCTAATCAGTTGGTATGGTTTGAATGTTTTCTTCAACTGAAGTTTCACATCTGGATGCAGTATAAGTTGACTGTGAAAAATCCAGAAATATGAAAATATGTAAGCCATAAATATATGTCAAGAAGTATGCCTTCAAATTTAAAACTAAACCTATACTTACTGATGTACTTGGCCCCATCTCTTTGTTTTAGCTAGAGCCAGACACAAAAAGCAATGCTACTTCAGCGGATTAATCACGCCAAGAAATCCCCTCTGATAACACCATATAAAGCCTTTCCAGCTCTGTGCTTCCCTCTCCTAGTCAAGACAAAGGCTTCACTGTGCATTATAATAAAAAAGGAGAATTATACTGACATTTTTTACTTGAAAATTGTAATGAGATTTATTTTTCATATTTTTATTCATGTCATGTTTGAGTTTTCACTTTGTCATTACAAATAGGTATTCCCAAGAAAAGAAAACGTTTCCATCTTTGAATCTCCTTCATTTTAGGCTTCTCATTCTCCAGTCATATTTTCAGGGCTCCAGCTCTATAGCCATGGCCTGAGAGCATCTAGAGGGTAAAGCAAATAGTGTAAAAAAGAGGGGTTCACTTCCCTCCACAGCCCACAGGACTAACTGAGCTTTTGATTCTCTAGTAGGCTCCACATAATGAACAAATGAGATGCTCCACTGAGTGCTGATACTGAGTACTCTTATGGGTAAGGTTGAGGAAAGGACAACTCTTCCATGTTCCCTGAACAAACAAATGTTCATTATATAGAGGTGGGTTTCTTAAATGACTAGCAAACTCCCGCTAGGAAGACGAAACCAATCATTTAGGTCCAGGGCAGTGAAAACTTCTATCTATAAACGTGTGCAAGAGCAAAACGCTCCTAAGAATGAATGGACCTGAGCCTCTGCTGGTTTACTCGGCACACATTTTTCTCCCTATCTCATCTGGTTCTGTTACCCTTTTACCATGTTTGATAAAAAGTTGCCTGACTTAATGGTGAACTGTAGTGTGTGCATACAATGGAATACTGAGCAACTATGAGAAGGAGTGAAGTTGTGAGACACGCCAAGAGGTGAATGGATACTGTAAACATTTTGAGTGAAGTATGCCAGAAACAAAGGAAAACACTATAATGCCTCACCAATATGGACTAATTACAATGTGTAAACTCAGAATTGAATCTTAGAGCACAGCCTAACAGTGAAATGATTATTGTAATTGTCCCAGATTGTAAGCTCTCACAGCAGTCACATCTCTTCCTGAGTTGTAATGGCTATCTCCAAACTCTGAGATGCTGATCCCTTTGTGTATAACCTGATTGGTCTCTGGAACATTGGGTATCTGTGTGACACCTGAAACTCAGAGCTAGAGCTCGGCAGATATGAATGTCAGCATTAGTGCATACAACAAATGTTTAAAAAAAAAAAAAAGCTGAAAAAGGGCCCAGACTTCAATTAGAGGTATGAATGAAACAGATCTGGTTAAAACTGGGGCAAATTGGGCCAAAGAGTAAAGGTTGAAACTGACTGTGTGTTAATACTTCAACTTCCATGTGAGACCAAGGAAAGAGATGTTTATTTGATGCAGGATCTATATTTTCTAAACAATATAGCTTCTACAGTCAGTTTGTCCAAACACCACAATTACATGGAATAGGAAGTGAAATACAGTAGGTTTGTATAGGTTAGAGTGAAATAGTGACCATTCCAAAGTATTTGGACAGAGAATAAAAATATATGCAGGGCCCCCCTGAGGAGCTGGGGGAGGATGCAGAGGTGTTGGACTTCCTCACCTGGGTTGTCGCCAATGTTCTCACAAATAGTGAGGACTGGCGGTTTGATGTGTCGAGCCCTCTATCATGGGACTTGCCCTTATGAAGCTCATTACTACAAAGGAAAGGCTAAACCTGCTTATAATTGTGCCTAAGAGATCCCCCTTGGGTGCCTCTTCATTTCTCAGATGTGGCCCTCTCTCTCTAGCTAAGCCACCTTGGCGGGTGAACTCACTGCTCTTCCCCCTATGTGGGATCTGACTCCCAGGTGTGGAAATCTCCCAGGCAATGTGGAATGTGACTACCAGGAAGGAATCGAGACCTGGCATCATGGGATGGAGAACATCTTCTTGACCAAAGAGGGATGCGAAATGAAACAAAGTGAAGCTTCAGTGGCTGAGAGATTTCAAATGGCATCGGAAGGTCACTCTGGTAGACATTTTTACGCACTATATAGACAACCCTTTTTAGGTTTTAATATATTGGAATAGCTGGAAGTAAATACCTGAAACTGCCAAACTCCAACCCAGTCGCCTTGACTCTTAAAGATGATTATATAACAATGTAGATTACAAGGGGTGACAGTGTGATTGTGAAAACCTTGCAGATCGCACTCTCTTTATCCAGTGTATGGATGGATGAGTAGAAAAATGAGGACAAAAAGTAAATGAAAAATAGGGTGGGCTTAGGGGGATGATTTGGGTTTTCTTTTTTACTTTTATTTTTTATTCTTATTCTTATTCTTTCTGGTGTAAGGAAAATGTTCAAAAATAGATTGGGGTGATGAAAGCACAACTATATGATGGTACTATAACAGTTGATTGTACACCAGGGATGATTGTATGATGTGTGAGTATATTTCAATGAAATGAATTTAATTTAAAAAAAAATAGTCGCCTGACTTGGAAACCAGTTGGTCAGATTGGACTGCTGACTTCACTGATGGGCCTCAATGATGTGCTGCAGTCATTCCTTTGGGAGAGAATCAAGCTGCACTGAACATAGTCTTAAGTAAGGGAAGAATAAACTGGCTTCCTCATAAAGCATAATTCTAGTTATGCAAAACTTGTAGGGAAATCTGTGTAAACATGGTCGGCAGCTCCACGGAGCCACGGAACCACAGAACCATGTTACTTCAAGAGAGTAACTGCGTATGTCGTATGGCCTCAGTATAACCACAAGGCCTTCTGCAGAACTGCAACTCGCTACTGGTCAGTGACGCCTGGTTTCTCCTTTGGGGCAAGGCATCATCTAAGGAAAGTGATGGTCAACACTCAGAGTGGTCATCAACTACTACAGACTTCTTGAAATGTTAAGGTTGAAATTCAAATTGCCACAACATAAGTGGTCACAGGGATATACATACCATATAGCCTTCTGCAAAAAGGCTTTGATAATATCACTTTTTAGAGGTTCTTATTCATGAGGGTATGCCTTACTTTATAATTGTTCTACAAGTTCTTTGAATCCACTAATCACTTTGCTTTCAGAAAAGGAAGTTACCAGAATCTCATTAATATTTCCCATTTTATCCTTGCCATTGGCCTCAACTGGCACAAAGTGCATGTGTGAGCAAATGCACATTTTCTAGTTTAATTAAGATATTTGCTTCTAATTAACAAATGAGAAAGATAAAACTCAGAAACAAAGATCAGATGCTTTGCTCCAGAAGTCTCCAAACATATTTGTTCTGGATACACGTCCAGAAGTGTTTCCACTCACCCTGTGTTTCAAAGCCAGATGGTTCCTTCATAATTAAATTTTCCTCAAATCAGTATCTGGCTTTCTGAAATGTTTCTACATCATTATTCCCTAATCTGATTCTGTACCATCACAGGTAAAACTTTAGGAATATAGCAAATAACGGGATCATTAGAAAAGATAAGAAAGAGGGACTTCTGCTTATTCATATTCAGGAGATTTTGTGTCTGTGCAGGTGCATTTGTACATACTTGTGTGTGTGTGTGTGTGTGTGTGTGTGTGTGTGTGTGTGTGTGTGTGTGTGTGATACAGAGAAAGAGAGAGAAAGATTGAAAAAAGCCTAAACCAACAATGAGAAGAAGCTTCTTTATCTTTTTCCTCTTGAGTAACCTTCTACTATGCTTGAAAATATTTGTTAATACAGCTTTCAGTTTGTGACATACTATACTTAATCCCTGGTTACTATCCAAAGGCCAAGGAAAAGAACAAAGATGTTTGTATTGTGACTTAGGGCCAAGAACTCAAGTTATTTGTCATAGCTGTTTTTAATGTGTATCAGAGCTTTGTAATGGATTTATTACTAGGAAAATTAGTTAGAGGGAAAGACTTATTGAATGTATTATTCACTTGGTGTAAATCCAACTTGATTAATAAGTGGGCACTATTCAATTGTTCAGGTTTTCCAGAGGTCATTATACTTTCCTCATGGCTGGTAAAAATTATTAGTCTTCCGTACCTTTATTTGGATTATTTAAGGCTGTAGCAAACTGAGAGTTTTATTTCCTTTGTGATCATTATTTGTAAAATATGTCAAGTAATGTAGAGATTTCCAGAGTAAAAATAATAGCAGTTATTATTTTAGGTGTCAGGCAGTATTCTATAATGGGTGATTATTTAATTAAGTATGCTTTATTTTCCTTTTGTTGTATTTCCATATGTATCACACAAAGTGGTAATCCTGATCTCTGAATGCGTGTTAAACAAAACAGCAAACAAATATATGGGCATTTTATCATCACACCCATCTTTAGGGTAGGTACTAGTATTGTTCCCATTTTACTGACAAGGAAACTGAGATTCAGAGAAGTTAAACAAATAATAAAGGTCACTTACTTTCTAAAGCTGAAATGAAACATCAGCTCTCCGGAAATCCCAATTATCTTATGTGCCAGTGTTTTCATCACTGACAAACAGGTTGCCTGTAGTAATCTGATGTGCCCAATGCCTTGATGGACTTTGCTTGTCTTCTGCTCCATAATATAAATATCTGTACTTGGGATCTTAACTGAATTAAAATTGCAGTATATATGTCATGTGTCATTGCATCATAATTTATTTAAAAATAGTTAGGTATATTGCATAGGAAGTTCTCAGAGAGTCAAACACAAATTTAACTATTAGTTTTTTTAAAGATGAGTTTTGTTAGTCTGGTCTATAAAGTATGGAGGCAATATCTGCTGCTCAGGACACTGGGGAGGAATCAAGGAAAATAGTGTTCTCAGAGATGGGATCCAAAAGCCCCCATACTCAATGAACTTTCTGTGCATATACATGGATGGTAATACTGAGGAGGAAATATTCCTCAAGGACCCAGAAGTAGAATTTTCAGAATAGGAGAGAAACGGATGGAAATGGGGAAGGAGGAGGAGGTGGAAGCAAAGGAAAAGAATGAGGAAGAGGCAGAGGGATAGAATGCAGCTAGTGTAGACATTAAATACTACCACCTGGCTTTTATTAGTCCAGCTTCATCTATTTGTTGGCAAACAGCTGTCAGAGCTGGATCAGTCCTGGAGGGAATGTAGCATCTGACAGAGAATCTACTTCAAATTATAGGGCATAGCCAATGGCCATAACAAGCACTTGGAGTTTAAATTATGTCTTCCTTGGGTTTTATTTGTTTAGAAACAGCCAAGCTAGTGTTGGCAGCTTTGCAAATATCTAAGACAGAGACAGGCCAGCTCAGCAGTAACTGAAGTAAATATTGAGAACACTAGTCTGAAAGGACACAACTCATGCATCTCTTTCTTCATTATTTTTCTCAATTTACTCTATTTCCTTCCTCCCTCCCTCCCTTCCTTCCTTCCTTCCTTTCTTTTTTTCCTGGAAAATCATTTTACATTTTTGCTGCCTATGCCTAAATCTGCCAGAAGCAGCCACAGATCACGGTTTACCCTTGCAAAAAGAATATAAGGCAAAAATTTGTCCAATCACATTGACAAAATAGAAATGCAAGGGTCAATCCCATATCAAAGTGAATGAATTTTTCCTAAGAGAAAACTGGGTAAGATGCAATTCAGACTTCATCAACTAGGAGGCTAATTACCCAAGGATATTTTGTTTTTAATGTCACAGACTTCAGTTCTGCCATATAGTCAAAGCACACTAGGCTGTGTTTAGATGTCAGGTGATATAAATTATTTCTTGGCAAAGGTATTCATGGAACCTGGTCCTGTGGGTACCATTAAAAAATAACGTCTGATAATTGCCTCCTAACTATACTGCCACTATGCATTAAATGTCACCCTGAGTCTTCAGGCATGGGTTTCCACAGTCAGTTGGGATAAAGGTGTGTGTTTGCACTTTGTTGTATTTTTCAAAGACATATCTGAGAAATTATAAGCCATGAATGATTTGAAACAATAAGAAAATATTAATAAATTGAATTTATCTGTCCAATCTAAAAATCAAGGTCAGTGTTGTCTTCCTTGCTACAACTAGGAAAATAGCAAAGATTAAAAAGCACTTGAAAAATTTATTTTATTAAATACACTTATAAAATATATCTATATCTATCTACTCATCTATAAATCATCTCTCTATATTTCAATATCTTAAGTGTTTTTACTTTGGGTACAAATCCGTAATATCTAAAATCAAAAGCTGATTTTAATAGAGAGGGAATGTAACTCAACTTTATTTAATAAAGGATCCAGAACCTCAAAATAGACTAAAGTAACACGAAATTTAGATCTTACAGTGCCGTTCCTTCCTTATAAAAAAGGTACACAAAAGTTATTCTAGCAGAAGACTTATAAACTTGGGCATGTTGCCCAGTTAAAGGTGATAGATTGATAACTTGGTCTAATATTTTCCTACACTAATTTTTCCATTCTGAAAATAGTTTCCTTTAGCTTTATGTTAGCCACCAAAGGTTCAGGGCTCAAGAGATGTTCATTATCATTATTTAAAAATGTTAGAAATATTTTCCCTCTTTATAGATTTTGTTTTCCTATTAGGGGACATCAAAAATTGGACTTAGTATTTGAATTTTCACTTGCTAAATACATCTGATTTCCTATAACTCTCATAAAAATATATATCTAATTTCTTATAACTCACATAAACATTGATTTTTTCCTTTTCATTTTCAAATGCTTTTTTTCTACAATTTTAATTCTTCTTATAGTTCTACTTATTTGTCTTTTTAGCCATGAAAATATCATCTCTAAAGAATAAAATACATGGAAATCTTTCAGTAGCAGAGTACTGATAAAATGACAAATGCTATAGGTCTTCTGGGTGCAGGCAACTAATGAGAATATCTTTTTCATAATTTAAGTAATCAATCACAAAAGAATTAGATTGACGTAAATAAGCCTTTATTGGCTCGGTCTAGCTCAGGTCCCAGTGTAAAGTGGGAGTATTCTCTTTTGCAGATGAGACAAGCTCACAGTAAAGGGTTGGTTTACAGAAAGCGAGTGAGACCCTTAAGGACATCTAAAACCATAAGGGGCATCCACAAAATTTATTAGAAAGGTACTACAAATTGAAATCCTGAATTTACTCTGACAAAAGAAAATTACAGGAAAAACAATGACAACAACAACAACAACAAACAATGCCAGCTGCCAATGGACCAATAAAAATATCCATTCCAAAATTTGTAAATCCTGGTTCAGCAGTCCCCTAAAAACAACAATGAGTTTCCTGGCAGGTATTGGTCAAGGGTTCAGCTTATATCACTAGTTATTATCTTAATAGTGTCCAGTGGCCCAAAACTAGGACCCAAATATGTGTCCCGTCTCAGAGAGATAGGACGTTTTTCCTTTGAGTGACATCTGCTATGGTAAATGCCATGTCTTTTCACTTCGGTCCTCATAATAGTCAGGGCACATAGTTATCAGTGAGGAGTTCTCTACTTTATGAAAACAAACTCTTTACAGAGTTGCTTAGGATCTTCTGGGATCTTCAAACCTCCAGCAATCTATGGATTAGGCATCAATATGGTCAGTGACAGTGCTACCTATGCACAATGCATTATGGGAGAATTTGATCTAGAAAATAAATGCTACGTTTGTTTATGACAATGGCTCCTTTTTAAATTAGAGATTCATTTTATCAAAGATGCACAAAACAGTTTATACAATTTTCTCTATAAACTCCATAAAAATCCCTGCTTGCTGTTCTTTTTTTTTTTAATTCAGTTTTATTGAGATATCTTCACATACCATACCATCATCCATGGTGTACAATCAACTCTTCACAGTACCATCATATAGTTGTACCTTCATCACCCCAATCTATTTTTTGAACATTTTCCTTATACCCAAAAGAATAAAAATAAGAATAAAAAATAAAAGTAAAAAAGAACACCCAAACCATCCCCCCCATTCCATCCTATTTTTCACTTAGTTTTTGTCCCCATTTTTCTACTCAACTATCCATACACTGGATAAAAGGAGTGTGATCCACAAAATTTTCACAGTGACACAGTCACCACTTGTAAGCTACATTGTTATACAATCATCTTCAAGAGTCAAGGCTACTGGGTTGCATTTTGATAGTTTCAGGTATTTACTTCTAGTTACTCCAATATGACAATGACTCATTTTAATTGCTGTGCATCATTTCATTTCATAAACATCTCATAAATCTGCCACTGAGGAGAAAATGGCTTCTTAAGATTCTCAATAAAAATTGATTATGGAAAAGTCTCCTGTTGTGAATATTCTTGAATTTCTTTTCAGGGTTTTTTTTTTTTTTTTTTTTTTTTAATAATTTTGAAAGCCAGGCTTTTGAACATAACCACTACAATTGTGAGAACTATAAAGAAAATATATAGCACTTCAATGTAAGAAATATTAAAATAGTAAAATAACTAAATAAGTAAATTTTCATTATCCTAGTGAGTTGTAGACTTACCTGACTTTTGTCTCTGGCTCCCAATATTGGTGTTTTTATTATAAACTTTTATTTCTTGAGCATTATATACATTACCTAATGGTCTATTTTATGACACAAAAATAACCCTAAGGTTATAAGCATCACCAACTGACACTGAGAAAACAGAAACTCACAAAAGTCACATTGCAAGTATGTAAGAGGGAGAGGATACAAGCCCAGAGTTTCAACTCCAAAGCCTTTTATCTTAGTCACAATTCTATTCTTCTTTGCTTATTACATTCATCTCCAGAATTCATGTTTATGATCTGTGCTAGACCCAGTAGTGTAAGAGACTGAAAAATCCGTGGTTTCCAACAGATTGAAGCATAGACAGAGCACAAGGAATATGTATGTCTCACACAGAAGATTGTAGGTTTTATAGTTTAGCCACAGACAAGACATTTCTATAGAATGGTTTTTAGAAGACTTCTTCAGTGATCTTAATATGTGGAATTAATATTCTTGGAAATTTATTAGAACATTTACAACATCAAATTGTTTCGCACTTCCTTCATCACAAATTTTTCACAAAATTTTTAGCAGGCTGAAAATATTCTTTATTGTACACTGTGACTGAATTCTTATTCTTGTTTCCATGGTTTCCTAGGATGTTTAGTCCAAGGATTAGACTAGCTCGAAAGTCTAATGAGCCATCCTCCTTTTTGTTGCTGCTTGTCACCATCTTCCCTCTCTCTCTCTCTCTCTCTCTCTCTCTCTCTGCCTCACTAAATGAAAGGAAATGTGGTAGTTCTATTGATTAGATGCATATGAGGTGATATTCATTTTTACTTCAATATCTCAAGTGATTAATAGTTAATTCTTGAATCCAATGGTTAGCTACTATCACATTCTAATATTTACCCCTAATAAATAAGGGAGGAGAATCAGCTTTCACATAATTACAAGACCATCCTGGACCCCTTAAACCAATGGTGGGAATTATCTACAAATTTCAGGAAAAAAAATTGAAGAAGATAATGATTTTACAAAACTAAAAAGTTCTCAGGACAGTTATTTCTATCCTCTAATCTGAGTTTCATAATACATAGTCTCCAAACATTGCGAAAAACCAGTTTTTTTTTTTTTAATTTGCACTCATAGATGAGAAATTTATATTACAGTGATGTTAAAAAAATGTTACCAGATCATTCCTTTTCTAAGTGACAAAGCCACAGTATGAATCTAGCCTTTCAATTCATGTCATCAGGTTACAAGGAGAATTACATTTTCCCCATATTTGAGTTCTCTGTCCTCAAATTCAAACAAAACTTAACAATAACACTGATACCACCAACAATAAAATAGAAACATGCTCTATTTATCAAAAGTTTATATATACTATGGATTGGGCTGAAAACTTTATATAAATTATTTCCTATAGCCCTTAAAACAATCTTCCAAGTTTTTTTTCCTATCTTCATTTTATAGATTAAAATATTGAGGCAACTATGGGATCCAGGATTCAAATCTAGGTAAGATGATTTTTAAATCTGTACTCTTAATTCCAAGTGTAGATCTTCCTGGGTAAAGTAACTTCACTCACAATTTTTTGGCAATTCTTTTCTTATTTGAACTAGTGATCTTTATGACTAATGAAGCAATTTTAAGATAGCAATTATATCTTAATTTCCCCTTCAGATACCATTAGTGCATATAGGAAAAACACTGCAATATTTGCTCCTTTTTTGTGTTAGAGAATTTCATTGTTCTTTCCTCTCGGTAGGGGTGAAAGACATTAATTTTCATATCAAGAATATGTCAGGGATATCTGCTTCAAAGTGGTGATCTGAGCTCATGCTTATAAATTTCCCCTTCTTTCCAAAAGTTCAGCAAAACTAATCAATTGTGTTTAAAAACAGAAAAAGCAAGCAAGAAAAATGTGGGGAACTAGGGAAATTGCTTCATCCAAAAGCGAGAAGTCTTCATGAATTTATGTAAGATATAAATAAGGAAAGGCAAGTTTCAGGGACGGGCAATAAATTCATCGAACACAATATGTAAAAGAAAAGACCAGCGGGAAAATAAATGGGCAAAATCACTAGTGGATTTTCAATGCCAACTGCTGGCTTAGAGGTGAGGAATGGCATCAAAAAGCAAACTGGGCACGCTGTTGGGGCCAGGTCTCAGTACTGAATGTGCATTCTCTAAATTCACAAAGTTAAGGAGTTCACACACAGCCAAAATATACTGTGGTCACTCCCTAGAAACTCACTGCCACAGGGTGTGCTCCCCTGGATTCAGTAACAAAGCTTAAAAATTAGGATAATTCCTAGGAAATGCTCTTCAGGATAATATCTAAGGAAGGGGGGAGAAGGTAGACTATTAAGCAGAGGGGGAAGCTCAGCTGTGATTATAGACAAATTATGGGTTTGGCCAACACAATGGAAAGCTCTGGAGCTAGAATGGTCCTTCTGAGTTTTCCCAAGGTGGCCAAGATGACTATGCCTTTATGCCCCCATGTAAATCAGTCACTGAGGTGGGTCTTTCTGGGAAGGGCCATGGCCATGGGCAAAGTAACCTCTGTGGTTGAGGTAATTCCTGAAGGAGCTGACACCTTGCTGACAACACTCCCAGCACCTGGGGCTACAATTCTTTCTCACAGGGAGAACTGGCCAGCACATCATAACACTCACCACACCTAACTGGGACATGAAAAGACTACTTTATTCTGTGGGAACAAAAATAAAGCCATTTTCTAATGAGAATAGCCGTACCCTTAGAGAAGGAGACATAGGAACAACTATGAAGTAAGTGGAAGAGAAACTCACTGACCCAAGCATGCAGCTATCTGTTACAGCTGCCTCCATCTCTAGCTCTTCTGCTAGAGGCAGTTAGGACTTCGGCTCCAGCAAAACAGAACTTCACAAGAGTGAAGCTTTACCCTTCTCCTTTTATATGAATGTGAAATATTTGACAAGAGACTCATGAATCTGATAAAATTCTTCTTAGCACCCAAGCTATGTAAGAGTCTATAGAATGTCATAAGTGAAGATGATCAAATAGAAAAAAATAGCACAGGTTATATAAAAAGACTCAGAAAATCTAAAGAGGAGAAGATATCTGGGAAAAAAAGATCAACTACAATGTAATGCAACAAAGTTGCTACAAGGCAATAGACAATTTTTATTCTCAATGAGATTGGAGAGGACACTGAAATTATAAATTGGGAACAGAGTGAAATTAGAAAGGTATGCTTTGATATCAAAACATGGCTGGAGAAATGTTTAAAAATGAAAAATGCAAGCAATGGAAAGCAAACACAAAATGTAAAAAAAACAATTTAGAGAACTGAAAAGAAAACTCATAGGTATTTAATTCAGCACAATAGCATGACAATATGAATTGGACTAGAGTAGAGATAACAGTTGTAGAGTAGAAAATTAGAACAGATACCATATTCATGGGATAGAAATTCCAAAAGTGAAGAACAGAGCAATTAATTTAAAAAAATTATTAATTAAAGAAATAGTAAAAACAATTTCTTATATATTTTCTTGCCTTCTTTTATTTCTCCTCATCCATATTTTATAATTTTGCTTCTGTATATGTGTTAATTTTCTGAAAATAGCAGTGAATGCTGTAAAGAATATTTCAAAGAACTGCAACAAAATTACATGTATGCTTGGAGGAGGGCAATAGCCTGAGAGCCTTGTGTGCATATTCTTTATATTATACTTCGAAGATTATCCTCTGCCCAGAAAATTTAAGATCAAAGTTTTTCAAATCCCATCTCTGCTACAGCTCATTCAACATGTCTCCTTTAATATATAGTATTCCATCTGCTTGAATTTGTGTAAACAATACTTAAAATGTGGCATTTTAAAATCTAGATTCAGACCTTCTCTGTTGATGATATTTATTCAACCTCTTGTTTTGATGTATATTTATGCTTTTCTCTTAAATCATACTTTTAGCATTAAGCTTCAAACTGCATCTTTGAACACTTCTGTCCCTTGAGATGTAGGATTCAGTTCTCCAAAATAATCTATAATGATTGAGAATCTAAGTAGTTTCGGAATTATAGTAGCAAAGGATTTCATACATAAGTTCAATGAGGATGTTTAAAAGCTCTCTTCTCTAATACTTTGTTTTTCCAGCAATCTTATTTCAATCCTAGTTTACACACTTCCTCAAAATCAGTGACTCTGCTTACCTTTATTTATTTGGGGAACATAGCACAGATTATAGAGATAGGATGCTAGGTTTATCCTGTTTTAATCTTTAGAACTGAAAATTAAAACTAAATTGGCTTTCTGCACTGTAAGAAATCTATGAAACAAATGGTCCTATTTCAACTGAGTGTCTTCAAAAATTAGCAAGGAATGGAAGGCTCTAAATGTCAGGCTAAGAGTATCTAGAATTAAAATTTTCTTTGTCCATTGCTGCTACATTCCTTTTTAGTTCATTTGAATGCCAGACGATTCTATGAGGTAGGATCCAGAAATTCCAGAAATAAAAACTACATTTCACAAGTATTTTTATTTTTTCACCTAATGGCTATATTGAATTTTAGAGTTTATTTCAATTTGTTTTAATAACTTCAAATATCCATGAGTTAAATCAATTTAAAATAATACCCTTCCCCAATTAAGCAACTTGTTCTAAACAGACTATGTAAAGAATTAAAGATCTCTCACTTCCCCCTATTTTCCCTCCTTTCTTATCAAAAATTACTTGACAGATATCTTGCTCCATCCAGGGAAAGAATTTAGAGGAGGGCAGTGGTCATTAGCTGCCAATATCTGATTTCATAATAATTTATAAAAATTTACAATTTTAAAAGCTGTGCAACTTTCCAAGAGAAACATAAGAACATTGCAAAAATGCAAGGATGGGGGCATATATTTTTCTATTCATACATCCCTTTTCCATTAAATCTATAAGCATAAGAAGTTCAAAGACACGTTTTAATTGTTGTTCCTTCTTATATTTAGACTTGTTTTTTAAGGTGAATACAATGTGATGCTCAAGGACCCTTGGCTCAGGGAAGACATGATGTAGACTTCAGCCTTCAAGAAGGATTTCCCATCCCTGGGTGACAGGAGTCACGAGTATATCAAATCTAATGGCACAGCTCCGACAATAAAACATATGTTCGAGGAGCACATTTAATTAGTGCAGGAACTGTTAGTACGCAAGAGAGCAAAGCAGAATTAATGACAGGGTTTCTCAGTGGGCTCTGGGGGGATGGTTTTCATGTGCTGAGGAAAGATCCATCACATTCTTTACCTCACTTTTCTGTCCTGTCACCAAAACACTCTTAACCTGGGTTTGCATTCTCTTCCAGAAAAGTTTTCTCTCCTGATTTCAATACTTTCCCACCTTTCATTTCCCCCCTCAAAGTCTGTCTAGTTACTCGGTTGTCCTAATGCAACCATTTCTTAGAAGCAAATACATTTGCAATAATTGACCATTTCAGTTAAAGCTCTCTTGGACTTCATTGGGAAAATCCAAAAATCCAAATTTTTAGATCTCAAAAAAAGAGCATTGGTATGATTCAGGATGATTTGTAATGGGACATATTCCAGACACTGTGCCAAATGTGTAAAGAAAATGGCAAGACAAATGTACTTTATGGATAGAACTGGTGTTTGACTTATTCCTTTTAGGATTTTTTTTTTTTTTTTTTAACATTGAGAGCTTCTAAACACTCAAACAGAGCTTTTTTCATGCAGCATTGGGTGATATTAAAAATATTCATTTGCTATTAATGGAACAAAAAAGCAATTCTTGTTATGATGGAAGATTTTCCACCTCCTAATTTATATAATCCATGCAACCTTTGCACTCAGCATAAGTGACTTTTATTAGACATTTTTACAATATGGCTGACGTGCCTTGGGACCCAACTCTATGCCCACATCTCTCGGCATGAAACAATTTAATTTACAGCTTCTACCTCCCTTCCAAACTTGTACCTCATGAGCTATGTATAATTAGCTATTCCTAGGGTCACTATTGATTTTGGCCTGGCAAATGCACTCTGAAAATGGTTTGGATGCCTTGAAAATGAAAGTCATTTACCATACTTTGAAATGCTGGTGGGAAATGAAGAACTAGTGGGGAAAATCAATTTGAATTGGGGGCTTTTATTTAAACAGCTGTGCTAAGAGTGTGAGGAATTTAATTTTTCTATGTGTCATCATTCCCTTACTTTAAAAAAAAAAAAAAGAAAAACAAAAAACTAGATACACAACTAAGTTGGCATTGCCCCAACCTCCATGCACCACATCAGTCAATTTACTTTTTAAAATGGAAATGAAAGGAGACCTCAAATTGTTGCATCTCCTGCAACATAGGGACAAGATAGATATAAAAAGACAAAAAAATATGGTGGAAGAGAAGAGGGAAGATTTGGTTTGGAGACTAGAAAGCAGCTGCAAGTCAATATGCGGGAAGCAGTTTAATTTAGGTAGCTAATTTCAGCAATTCGCCAGCTATTGGTGAACACATATCAAGGATTTTTTTACATTCATAATTCAATGAAGAAATGACGGTAGGAAGAAAAGCAAAGCATAGTAGTCTTACAGAAGGGACACCTAATACTGTCTGCTTTTAGCTATTATTTGGCTGCTTATATTTAGAGAAAATTTTTGCCCCATCCCTTCTTAAAAGATGTTTATTCATTCTCTGGCATAAATGTCTTTTAAAGGAATATTTAATTCTAACAAAGGGAATTCTTAAATTGGAGTCCCAGAACCCCTGAAATTGTGTTTGCATATGTAAACATCTTTTTTATCTGAACCAAGAGTCTAGATCCACAATAGCCAATAATGTATTCCCAAGTCACTTGTAGTTAGCACTTGAAGCATGATTAGTCTGATTTGGGATGTTCTGTGAGCATCAAACGCACACTAGATTTCAAGAACTTAATATAACCCCCCCCCCCCCAGAATGGGAAACAATTCTCCAAAGACCAGGAGGAGAATGGCAGCCACAAGGAGGAAAGAAGCGGTATCACTCCATTAGTGTGTGGAAGTCTGCCTACTAAACAACCTCACATAACTATCATATAAGCAAGAAATAAACTTATTATATGAAGCTAAGAAAAAAAAAGAAACGTGAAATATACCATTAATAACTTTTTACTTATTACATAATGAAATTATCTTGGATGGTTTGGGTTGAATAAGAAACATTAAATTTTATTTCACTGAATTTTTTTTTTTTAATTTGTTCAGTGCGCCTACCAGAAAATTTAAAATTCCATATGTGGCTCACATTTATGTCTCCCATTATATTTCTAATGGAGAGCACTCGTCTAGAGCTTTCATGAATTTCACGGATTTCCTTGGCCAATTAAAGAAGAACCAGAGGCTCCAGGGATTTTTAACGTAAAGAAAGATTTCTTCAGTGTGTGTGTCCTTTCGTGGATGCTGAATAAACACTTGTTAAATTTATCTGATTGGTGAAAAGTGTGGGAGCCACTTTGTCAGGAAGCATAAAAACCTGTTTGAGTTTTCATTAAGGAGATTGGTTTCTGACACATCAGGCTTTTGTGATCGGCATTAAACCACTCAGAGAAAATTGCCCACATGAAGGAAGATTCGTGTGAGAACTTCTGGATGTGTTGGTGGAGACGCAGTCATTAGGGACACATATCTCATTGGTGACCACCGGGTTCTTACCTGCCGGCATCTTATACCTCACTGCACGTGGGCTCCTGGCAGGCACCCCAATCATTTTCTGCTTCGCTCTCCCTCCTACCTTGATGGAGGTCTTTCCTCATGTTTGCCCAGGAGTCCTCATAGTTTCCCTTGCATACATTATTGATCTGACCAGTAAAATCAGTGCAGTCCTTTGGGGCTATTTGTCTTCTGAGTAAGACTGAGATTTGGATTTATTCCTGGTTATTTTGTACATTAATACTTTTTCTAGCTGCTTCGTGGATATCATTCTATTTAGTAGAGAGAAAAAGAGCAACTGCTTCGACATAGAATTTGAACCTCGTATGATGGAGCTGCGGTCATTTGGCAGGTAAGCCTCTGCAAAACTGGAAAGAAAATTCTCCTTATGGGTTGATTAGACTAGGTAAGAGTGATAATGGGATACCTCAGCTCTTTGTCCTTTTGATTTTTTTCTCTACGCTTAGAAATAGGGTACAAGAAGTCCACACCACTACAGGATCACCAGGCAAACTTGCACATAGCTCCAATGTTTTTGTTTTTGTTTCTTTTAAATTATTCTCTTTTCTTTTCTTTTTACTTTTTTAAATAAGTAGAACTGTTTCCACAACCAAATGAATACTTCAAAATACATGATTGTCAATAAATTGTAATGGCTTGCTTTCTTATCCATATATTAAACAAGCAAGCAAGCAAACAAATTGTATCTGCAATCCTGTAGCCTGCTTCAGCGTGAGAGATCAATCATAAGATGAAAGATTGAATAACTGACAGATGGCATTTATAAGAATGATCCAGTAGCCTCTGCTCATTTTAAGTCCTCATTTTTAGTGAACTATGCTTGTCATCAAAAGGCATTATGTTTTTCATTTACCATTTGTGTGTGTATATGGGTGTGTGTCCCTGTATAATTGGAAAAGAATACAGTTATATGTATATGGTTGTCTGTTAAAAGAAAGGCCAAGGGGTGGCTGGATATCATTTTCACTTTTTAAATAGTGTACCATGTGCATATATTATTTTAAAATTCATTAAAATAATGTTTTTAAAGTTAAATTGCTGTTTCATATTTCCCTACTACCTCCACTTCTCAACTGCTATGTCCCCTTCCATTGCCATAGCCTTCCTTCTCAGAGTCTTTTCACATCATCTTACAATAAGTTTTCTGCCTGTCCCACCTTCCGTTTACTCAAAACACACCCATGCACACTTTTACAAAAGCATATAAAGAAAAGCATATTGGAATCCATTTAGTTATTGTAAGTTTATTTGAGGAACAAAAAGACCTTGTTTCTTTTGTTGAGTATAACCCAGATCAAATAATAATAATAAAAGCTTTCTATCCCACTCACTGCTTTCTTATATTCATGCTCATTAGTACATATGCATCTTAATTTTTTTAAAACATGAAGAAATTTGTCAAAGTAATGCACTTGACTTTAATGGGATTTCACCAAATTTGGAATCTCAAGGGAGTAATACGTTGGCAAGATAGACAAAAAATGGAAAAAGCCTTGGAAAAATGCAAAGAAGAAAAGTGAAAATTCAGCTCAGGTTTCTCTTACCTTAACTTAAGAGAGGCTCTGGCTTTTACCAAGTCCACTTAACTCCTTTTGGGAATTCCCAAAGCATATCCCATGTGGGCTTGCAAAGGAGCCTAATTGGCATCCTGGTGGTCCCCATGTCCACCCTGCCTGTTGACCCTGACAGAAGACAGAGAGTACGGCATGAGGACACTTGTTTCAGAGCCACACTGTTGGAGTGTACCGCAGTAGACGTGGAACCTTTTGCACTTTTCTTCACTTCTCTGCATCTCAGCTTATTTCTTCATAAAATAGGGATAGCAATTGTACCGCAAGGGCTTGTTACATGAACTAAATGAGCTAAGACATGGGGAGCACATACAATAAAGACTGAGGAGCCACTCAACAGGTGCTAACTATTCATTTTTTGTCTCCTACCCAAATCTATCCTCCCCTATTGATATTTACTGGAAGGTTTCCCTGCCTTCCCAACTGCAGTGAGGTGACTCGCTATCAGCTTCAGTCCTCACAGAGAACCTCCACCCCATGAGAAACAATATGGAAACTTCTGGAAAAAGGTGCTTAGAGTGTCAGGTTAGTGCCGTGTTCTTCAACCTCATCAGTGTGCTGAAATTGTACTGCCTGAAGATGTGGAGAGAATGCTCCCTACCCATGACAGAGAGTAATACTTTCTGAATAATACTTTGTCATATACATACTTAAAAGCAAGGTTGTCAGTGAAGTTAGCTGTCTGAGTATTCTGTATAACCTCTGTGCCAGTTTGTATATTTATGTTCCCCAGAAAAAGCCATATTCTTTAATGCATTCTTGTGGGGGTAGACATATTAGTGTGGATTGGGTTGGAACCTATTGGTTCAATGTCCTTGGAGATGTGACCCACCCAACTGTAGGTGATGACTCTGATTGGATAATGTCCATGGAGATGTGGCCCCGCCCATTCAGCGTGGGCCTTGTTTAGTTTACTGGAGCACTACATAAGCTCAGACAGAAGGAGCTCATAGCTAGCTGGAGCTGAGACAGACATTTTGAAGACGGCCATTGGAAACTGGTGCAGACATTTTGGAGAACGCCATTTTGAAATGCCTTGGGAGTGAGCAGACACCAGCCAGGTGCCTTCCCAGCTAACAGAGCTTTTCCAGATGCCAATGGCCTTTCTCCAGCGAAGGTACCCTTTGTTGATGGACACTTTATGGCCTTAAGACTGTAACTGTGTAACCAAATATACCCCCTTTTATAAAAGCCAGTCCATTTCTTGTGTTTTGCATTCCAGCATCATTAGCAAACTAGAACAACCTCCATGTTTAAAATATCTAAATTTAATGCAAACTATAAAGTGAGTCAATCAATTCCTCTTTAAAAGGCAAGATAAATACAGTAAATGTACCATGAAAAGGGATGCAGAATTCCTTTCTTTAATTCTTCTCCAACTTAAAAGGCCACATGGCTTATTTGATAAGCTGGTTTCCATTTCATGATGGACATATTTTGATATCAATTTACCAGGAATATGCCTTTGAGCAAAAAAAAAGGGCATTTTTAGGGTTAATGGACTCTGATCCCATTAGTACTAAAACTTATGAATGCTTTTAGATTTTACCTAGGGGAAAACAGCAATTGCAAGCTGTCAACTCATATATATGCACCCTAAAATCTCAATCAAGCACTATGAAGTCTTGTCAGGAAAAAGAATTATCCTCTCGATTTAAAGAATGCAATTTTTGTCCCTGGTGGCGAAGGAAGCATTTAATTATTGAATGCTTATAGTGATCCACAGTTAACATCTAATTTATTTCATCACACCGATTATGTTGTAAGACACTATGTTTAGGAAGTATCTTAGAATTTTCAGAATTGTTTCATAGGAGTTTACGATCAATTACTCTTGTCCTCAATATTTTTTTAATCACAGATTTTTCAATTACTAAAAATCTGATCAATATCAATCAACACAAAATACAGAGATGCTGTGGGATGATGGAAACTCTCAACTGGCTTTGAAACTTTGGCTCCAGTCCTGGAATCCCAAGAAAATTGTGTCCATGGCCACACCGTTTACTTCTCTTTCCAGTTTCCGTGTTTAACAACTATAGACTTGGGCTAAATCTGCTGTGTAGTACATGCTGGCGGCAAACTATGTAAGATTTTTCTTTCCTCCCCTAGTCAATCTTCTGTACACTTGATCCTTCAATAAAAAGGATGATTTTTTAAATTGCAATTGAACGGTGAAAAAATTGTCATCCTTACCAACAATAAAATAAATTCTAATGAAAATGTTTCATGATTACTAGTTTTTGACAATGTCACTGGCAACTGGCAAAGATGAAAAGGCTGATCATAATATTGGCAAAGAAATAGGAAAACGGGCACTTTCTTAAACTGCTTAAGCAAGTGTGTATATTGATAAAAGCTTTACGAATTGCAATTTGCCAAAATATGTTAAAAGTAATAAAGCATAGCCCTTTAAGCCAACTCCCACTTCTAAGAATTTATATTGACATCATCTGTATGCTGGCAAAGAACAACTATTCCTAAGAATAGTTGGCATAAAATTGTTTATAATAGCAAAAATGAAATAAGCATGGAAATCTAAATATCAAAAAATTAAGATTAGTTACAAGAATGTCAATAGGAGTCTGCACAGAGTACTAATTGTTAGGGGCATGGGTTTGGAGTCAGAGAGCCTGTTTCATTTCAGGATTCTCTAATATCCTAGTACTATTTTTTTGTGTTTGAAAATTCCTTAACTGACCTAAAACTTGGTTTCAAGCCCTTTAAAATTGGAATAATGGAGGGATTTTCATCAGAAGGGTGTTGTGAGAATTAAATAAAGTAAAATTTGCTTTGGGGCATGTGCCTTTAAATCCCAATTTTAGTACAAATACACAGGATGGATGCTCCTAGGCATCCATTAACAATGATTCTGTAAACTATGTCAACTAGTATGGGAGGTAATTCTTAGTTACTTGCTGAGTTAAATATATATATGTGTGTGTGTATGTGTGTGTGTGTGTATAGCATATATAGTAGCCCTCTATCACGGGACTTGCCCTTATGAAGCTCATTACTGCAAAGGAGAGGCTAAACCTGCTTATAATTGTGCCTAAGAGTCTCCCCCTGAGTACCTCTTTGTTGCTCAGATGTGGCTCTTTCTTTCTCTAGCTAAGCCACCTCAGCAGTTGAACTCAGTGCCCTCCCCCCTACATGGGACTTGACTCCCAGGGGTGTAAATCTCCTTGCAACGCAGGATACACTTCCCAGGGATGAATCTGGACCCAGCATTGTGGGATTGAGAACATCTTCTTTACCAAAAGGGGATGCAAAATGAAATGAAATAAAGTTTCAGTGGCTGAGAGATTTCAAATGGAGTCAAGAGGTCACTCTGGTGGGCATTCTTACACAGCATATGGATAATACTTTTTAGGTTTAAATGTATTGGAATAGCTAGAAGTAAATAACTAAAATTATCAAACTCCAACCCAGTAGCCTTGACTCTTGAAGATGACTGTATAACAATGTAGCTTACAAGGGATGACAGTGTGACTGTGAAAACCTTATGGATCACACTCCCTTTATTCAGTGTATGGATAGATGAGTAGAAAAATGGGGACAAAAACTAAATAAAAAATAGGGTGGGATAGGGGGGTGATTTGAATGTTCTTTTTTACTTTTATTTTTTATTCTGGTTCTGATTCTTTCTGGTATAAGGAAAATGTTCAAAAATAGATTGGGGTGATGAACGCATAACTATATGATGGTACTGTGAACAGTTGATTGTACTCCATGGATGATTGTATGGTACATGAATATATCTCAATAAAACTGAATTTAATTAAATATATATATACAATAGCACAATGGTATGCACAGCAAAACTCAGTTTTAAATTTAAATAGAGAGTGAAAGGAAAAGCTTGCACAGAAATTGCTTTGTTTATATTTTCTAACTTTATAATATTCACACATTATTGTTTATTTTAATTTTTTAATCATTTTACTTTGAAATACTTTCAAGTTTTCAGGGCAATTACAAAAGTAATAAAAACCCAGTACAGGTGACTTCAACATACTCCAACCCCCGATACCTCGATCCACCATTTTCCACATTTTGCCACATTTGCCCTATCATTCTATCTATCTATCTATCTATCTATCTATCTATCTATCTATCTATCCATTTTCTGAACATCTGAGTGTAGGCTGTATACTCTATGCTGCTTGAACACGTAACACTGCCATGTGCATTTCCTAAGAATTGGGAGAGTCAACTTATGTAACCACCTTAAGTGCAGTTATCAAATTTAAGAAATTTAGCATTGATATAAAGCTTACCTTCTGTATTCCAATTTTTTTTATATGTACCAGTGATGTCCTTTTGAGCCTTTCTCCTCCCATGCTAGATCCCATCCAGGATCATGTATCGCATTTAATTGACATTGTCTCTTTAGTGGCTCTTAGTTTTTCATTGTGGGAACATATATACAATATAAACTTTCCTATCTCAACCACTGCCAAGCATGTCATTAAATGGGATTAATCACATTCACAATATTGTAGTACCCTCACTACCTTTCATTACGAAAACTTTCCAACTTCCCCAAACAGAAACACTATGCCTATTAGGCATTAACTCCCCATTCCCCTTATCCCCAGTCCCTGGAAACCTGTACTCTAATTTTGGTCTCTATGAGCTTGCATATTCTCCAATATTTTCTTGTAGTTACCATGGGGCTTAAACTTTAAATTTTAAATCTGGAATAATCTCATTTGCTTTGATAGCAAATTAACATCAATAGTATACACAAACTGTTCCTATAGCCCTCTGTCCCCCCGCCTTTGTAGAGTTCTTATGACAAATTACACGTTTATACATTATGAGGCCAAAACCACTGACTTGTCATTCCATTTTATGCATTTGCTTTTTAGGTCCTATAGGAAGAAAAAAATGGATATATAAACCAAAAATGTGATAGAATTGGTATTTATATCGACCGATGTCATCACCATCACCCTTGCTGGAGATCTTTATTTCTTCGTGCAGCTTTGACAGATTGTCTATTGTCCTTTCCATTCAACCTGCAGAACCTCTTGTAGGACAAGCCTAGTGTTGAGCAACTCCCTCCAGTTTATTTATTTGGGAATGTCTCATTCTCTCCCTCATTTTGAAAGACTTTGGAGGCTAGCTCCAGGCCCAACCGTAGAGGCCTCCCTGATCTGTTTTGCACATGCATCTTGTCTTGGGCATGCACTTGTAGCCCTAGGAATCCCCCCTTTTACATTGTTCCGAATGTCCCTCTTGCCTAGAGACTGTTTCCTTGTGGTCCCAGGCGCTGTGCCGTGTCCTACAGACAGCGATTCCCTGCCCTAGGAGGTTGGATGTGTCTGCTCTCCTACAGCATTGTGTGGGAAAGTTCTGCGAACTGCCTTCTACATGCAGAACAATTCCAGGATGGTGAGTCTCAGGCCACCCCCAGACCGAGTGGACCAGACATGCAGGCTCCCAGAATGTGCGGAATGTTATTCTGCTCCCTCCGTAACCAGGGCCAGGAGTCCACGCCAGGAGGGTGGGGCAGCACCGAGCCTGTGAGGGGTGGGAGGGGACCTGCCAGGAGTCCACAGGATGCTACAAGTTGTAAGTAGCGTTCTTTTGATGCAATCCTTTACTGCAATTCTGTAACTGTTCCCTGGAACTTTGAGAGAGATGTTTCTGACAGTTCTTGCTGGTTGTTCAAAGCTTCTGTGAGTGCCATGGTGCCCTGTAGTTTCTTTCTCTGCCACCTTGATTTGTCTGGGGCCAGTACCTTCATATTTTTACTTTTAAAAGAAAAGGAAGCTTACTGTTTGCTAGACTGAATATAAACCAAAGGTCAAGTAAAAAGCTAATATTTAATAGGTCTAGAAAAAAATACAATTTTTAATTATACTTAATTATACTGATAAGTCTAAAAGGTAAAGTATATATTGTCACATATAGGTTGCATGTAGTATATTGTGAGAAATCACCAGCGACAGAATCATACAAATGATAAAATATTTTAAAGGCTCTCAGACAATATGGAGATTCCAGATCCTGCTATCAATACCTAGAAATTTTTGATAACATTAAATGTATCTTTTAAGACAGCTGGTCTGAGTAAAAAAAGAAAGACACATTCTCAGGTGACAGAAATGAGGAAAAAACTGAAAATGTGGCCTGAGGCTAAGATACTGTATTTGCACATAGGCCTTGGGGGCTATGCTTAATTACTCCCACAAAGAAAGGTGAAACATTCATGCCAGATGACAAAGCTATAATTGAGCCCCTTGCATAAAGCATAAATTTTGAAGGACTGTCCATCTTTGAAGAGAAAACTAGAAAACATTCTTCCCATTAGCCAGAGGAAGCTTAACTTCTAAATAAATAGAACCCTGAGCTCCCCTCCTAGTTTATAATTGAAACACCCTGAAAGAATAGGTTTAGAAAATAGTAACACCACAAGGAAACAACAGAAGCAAAGAGGATAAGATAAACATGCCCAAAATAAAGAATAACAGGATGGAATAACAACCTTAAAGAAAAGAAAGGGTGCTACAGATAAAAAACAAAGAGCAAGCAGAATTTTAAGAGCACATAAAAAAAATTCTAGAAATAAAATGAAAAAATAGTCTTTGAAATTATATGTCTGTCCATGAATAATGAACATTTGGACAGAAGTGAAAATGAATAAATCATAGCTATATATATTAGCATTAGGTTAAACAAAAAAAAAGAATGGTATGGAGGGATGTATCCAGTTTGATGCCAATAATATAAGATGAAAAACATCCAAAACATTGCCATGTATTATTTAGAAATACATGTGTAGTATCAGTGCCAACAAATACATTTAAACATGAAATTTATAGGAGGTAGGAAGATGGGATTTGGCTAGGGGATAATAGGGCCTTCCACCACTTTTCTCTTAAGGATGATTTGTGAGCATATAACTCAATACATATTTTTGTATTTTTGAAATGTTTCACACTCATCTTGTTAACAAATAACAGATAACTTAAGTTAATGTACAGGGTTAAACAAAAACTAAATCCTTTAAAAAGATAATTCATGAACTGAAAGATATATCCAGGGAAAGGTTACTTAACATCGGAAAATCTGTTAATGTAAATTCACTCTATGAACACATTAAATAATAATCAAGTGCCTACTGACAGACAAGGTTTTGTCTTGTTTACTGCTGTATAACAGTGTCTGAACTATAGTATTTTCATTAGGAATATCTGTTGAAGAAAGAAAGGGAGGTGAGAAAGTGAAAGGTAGGGTCATATAATAAGATGTCAAGAACTGTGCGAAGGGTCATATTGTTATCATAAACTCAAGAGAATATGGATATCATCTAAAGGCCAAGAGGAAACAGTTTTAAAAATCTGTGAATACTAACACATGTAAATTTGATGGTGTGCAGAAATTATAGTAAGTCTCTTTGTCTTGTTGAAGACAATAAAATTGATGCTTCTGTATCAACATTGCATGGGTTGTGCAATGTATTTTTTAGATACATTTCTGAATGTACAAGTAAAATTATGTTTTGATTCTGATATTTATCTTGATGTCTTTGTGGTCAGACAGTGGAGCAGTGTTCTAGATATAACTAGAAATCAAGCCTGTTGTAAAATTCCTCTGTCATCTGATTGACTGTTAATCTATTTCCTCTATTACTAAAATACACGTTTGAATCATCCACTAGGTCAGTGGGTTTGTCAATTTCTCCTTGAAGATTTATCAATTTTTGCATTGTTTATTTTATAACTATGTTATCAGGTGCATAGTAGTTTGGAATTATATCTTCTTGATGAAAGAAAACTTGTATTAATATATTTTGAAAATCTCTAACTTAGTAATGGTTTATGCCTTAAAGCCTATTTTCTATAATGAATACTGACAGCAGTTATCTTTTGTTATGGATTTCACTGGTACTGCTTTTTTTTTACATTCTTTTTTTTTTTGCAATGGTTTTGTTTACTTATGTTTTTGGTGTGCATCACAAGCCAATTATATAGCTGGACTATGCTTTTCATATGGTTGGATAATTTCTGCTTTTAAGGCAAACATTTAGACAATTCATATTACAATAGTTTTATATATTTTTGGATTCATTTGTGTTATCTTATTTTGTGCTTTTCACTTTTTCTTCCCTCTTGTCTCTTTCATTGATTAAGTTATTTTTCCCATTCTCTTAAGTGGAAAACTATGTACTCTATTTATATTCATGTAATAGGTACAACAGAACATTTAACATGGATATTAAGCTTTAAAAATAACTAATTATATTGAAGATACATTAATCATTATCTTAATGTGCTGCAAAATGCAAGTTTCAGAATGCTTTTACTCTGCAGCAATTCTTTATTTATATGCTATTTTTATTTCTCCATGATATAGTTTTATATTTTAATCACTAATTAGATTTATGAGTTGTTGACATTAACATTTATTAAAGTTAATATTTTATTTTTTTCCTGCACAAACCTTTCAT
This sequence comes from Choloepus didactylus, assembly GCF_015220235.1. Taxonomy (NCBI): domain Eukaryota; kingdom Metazoa; phylum Chordata; class Mammalia; order Pilosa; family Megalonychidae; genus Choloepus; species Choloepus didactylus. The sequence goes on along the minus strand of NC_051323.1, from coordinate 14,567,642 downwards.
TTTTGCATCTCATTTTTTTTTTCTGGAATCAGATTTCTTCTGAAGTACAATCTTTAGCAGTATTTTAGAGAAAATCTATAAGTAGTAAATTCTCAAATTTTTCTCCTGAATATGCCTTATTTTCTCTCCATTGGTAAAATAATTCACTGAGTGTTCAGTTCTAGTCTGAGGGTTAAAACACTCAGCATTCTGAGATTAATTCACTGGATATTGACATTCATCAAGCTTTCGGAATTCAGCTACCAGTCCAATTATTGTATCTCTGTGGATAATCAGAGTCCACTCCCCTCCCCTCCTTGGCAGATTTTAAAGTAATTCTATAATCATTAGTGTTCAAAATGCCACGTCACTGTGTCTATGCATATGTGTTTTGTATGTGTGTACACATGACCTTTAATTCTGACTGAGACCCAATAACCTTTCTGAATCTGAGGTTTCGTAAGTTCTATAATGTATGAAAAGTTTTCAGTTCTTATCTGTTCAAAAATGGCTTCTTCTCTTTTATTTCATTTCTTTTCCTCTGGAATTCAAATTATATGTGTTACGCTTTTTCTCTCTATCCTCCATTTGTATTCATTTTTCTATCATATTTTAAAAATATTTCATATAATTAACTGTGTTCTTGATAATTTCTGCAGCCATATTTTTCATTTGCAATTTCCCCCATCTTTTTTGTCTTCTTTGCTGCTTATCCATCACATTTGTAAATTTTTTTAATGTTGAAAATTCTAATTTTTTTATTTAAAAATCTGCCACATTATTTGTATGGTCTTTTTTTTTCATTAGTCATATTTCTCATGTCCTCTTATATTTGTTTGAACATTTTAAGCATCTTTCAGTTTTGTGTAAATGTTTTTATGTCTAATTTTATTGTCAGTGGTTAATTTTAACTATCACACAGGGTGGTTTATTTATTTGTTTGTTTTTGCAACCTTGGGTTTCTTAAAACTTTGGAGACTTCTTTGAAGTTTATGCTGCAGTGAGGGTTGTGGTAGGAACAAAAACGGTCCTCCAAAGATGTCCATGTCCAAATCCCTGGAACCTGTGAATATGTTACATCCCATAGCAGAAGGGATTTCTCAGATGTGATTAAGCTTAAGTACCCAGAAAGGAGAGATTACCTGGATTATCTGGGCTGGTCTGATCTAATCACAGGAGTCCTTAAAAGTGGAAGCCTTTGGCAGAAGAGTGGGTCAGATATTTGGGCTGTGATGTGAGGAGAGCTCCATCTGCCATCACTGGCTTTGTAGATGGAAGAAAGAAGTCCTGAGCTAAGGCTCTGTGGCCACCAGAAAAGGGCTCACAGCCAGTAAGAAAACAGGGACCTCGGTCCTACAACCACAGGGGCCCCTAAAGCAGAGGAAGTGGATTCTCCCCTACAGTCTCCAGAAAGGAACACGGCTCTGCCTACACCTTCAGTTTCCCTTGGTGAAACTTCCATCAGCCAGCTGATGTGCAGAAATGTAAGATAAGTAATGTGTTCTGTTTTAAGCCACCAGGTTTGTGATGATTTGCTTTTGCAGCAGTAGAAAACCAATAATGATTCCTACAAAGAGGATTCAGAGACAGAACTGTCTCTGTAAACCTAAGTCTTTGCATTTTTTTTTTTTTTTTGAGTCAAGCTGGTGCTATGAATTCAGTCCCTAATCTGATGTCTTATGGTTTTGTATTCATAAGTGATCATGGGACCTATTTTTTTTTTTTTTTTTTTTTTTTTTTGTGCATGTTTCCATTACCCAAGGTTGGGACACAGAATAATGATGCTTCTTTACTGTTTCTCTCTGCAACAGAGGGTATTTATGCATATATGTAACTTTACCCATTAATGATGTCCTCTTTTTAAAGTCTCTGCTTAATAGGGAAGTCTTGGAGATGATTTTTTACCTTGTGCAAGCCAAGGCTTTTTCTCCATGGAAAGACATTAGATTCAGTTAGGTGTCAATTTATAAATCTGAACATCTCACATTTCATTTATGTTCTTCAGAGGTCAGTTATGCACAAACATATGTATGTTCTTATATGTGTGTGTTCATATATATGCAATTTCATCCAATAATTTTAAATATATTTTAACAGGAATATTTAGAATAATAGGTCATCTCCCACATAGATGGGCATACTTTTTACTATTTATAATATTCTTATTTATATTTAAATATAAAACAGATGTACAAATATGGAGAATAAAATGTTGATACTTGTTAAATTTGGATGAAGAAAGTTAAGTTAGCATTTCCACTCTATCTGTATTTTTGAAATAGTCCATAAAAATATTTTTTACAAAGGTTGCTCTTGAAATTCCAAATAGGAAGAGTTTCATATAGCAAGTTGCAGGTTTGCATGAACTTCGGAAGGACTGGGGTCTAAAAATCAGGGAGGTCACAGCTACAAATGGAGATACACAGGTGCTCACACAGAATCCTCAATTTAATTTGGGAGCCTCACATGATACCAACATTTTCAACCTCGGCAGCTAATTTTCAGAAACTCGATGTCCTCCTAAATATCTTCCTCCATTTTTACTAGCAAGTAGCTGCTTTTCCTTCCCTTACACTTTCCAAATCTTACAGGCTTACCCTTCACTGATAAACTCTAATCTGGACCCATAAATGTAAGGGGATTTTAGAAAATGTAGCTCCAGGCTTCCAGAAGAGATTGGGGGAATGAAATAGTATTGATGCAAAGCCAACAACAGATAATCAGCACAATGTACTCTTTTTCTTTTACATTCAGCATCTATATACATCCTCCTACCTTCCTTTAAATGCCTAAGCTACAACATACAAACAAAAGCATTCCTCCACCTAACTGGATGCAAGTATCCATCATAGAAGCAAAAACATGCTTGCTCTCTCTTTCAAAAATGTGTAGAGAGAAATTCTCAGAAATTATCTCTCTGTGATATTTATTCCTATTCTACCTCAGTGATACTCCACCTTTGATATATTAGTCAGGATAGGTAGGGTTATGATTCAGTAACAAACAAACCCCAGATATCAGAAGCTTAAAATAAGACAGATTTGTTTCTAAGTCATGGTACATTTCCATGTGCATCAATGGAGCTTTCTGCCTCATGTCATCCTCATTTTGGGACTCAGTTTAACTGACTATCTCATCTAGAATGCTGACAGTCAATCTAGCAAGGAGAAGAGAACATGGAGAAATAAGTTTATTAATGTTACCACAAGCCACTATTGTCTATATTTCATTGGTCAGATAAAATCTTATGGTCATGCCTATCTCTAAGGGGGAGAGGGTTCTGATCTTCTTGCATTCTCAAATGTAAAAGTGAACCAGATATCAGTGAATATCAGGAATATACAGATAGTGGTAGAAATTAAGATTTCATGAGTGATAATAAATAATCAGGAAGATAAAACAAAAATACCTCAGATATCCACCACACTGCTAAACACTTTATTATATTCTCTTCATAAATGCTAGCAACATAAAGTATTTCTTTATTTTCAAGAAACATTTTTCTCATTCAAGGTCAAGATAAAACATTTTGTCAATGAGGATGTTACAACATAATGAGCTTTTTCTCCTCCTCTTCTTCTCATACATTTTATTTCATTTCTGTCTCCCCAGTATTATTCAGTAGAACTAGAGACATTACCACTCCAGTTATCTCATCAAACTATTGTTGAAGTAAAACTACTTCTTAGGAGGTTTTCTACTTCTCAAATAAAACACTCAGGAAATAAGACCAATGGTGCATATTCGATTTCATATTCCCCATTTACTAATAAGCATTTGGCTGAGATTAGTGATTTAACAAATGTCCAATTTTATGGAAGAATTTGACAAGAACATTACAAAACAATAAGAATAGACTTGATCATTTAAATAAAGATTGATCATGTGATAGAAAAAAGAATAAAATAATAGAGTATGGAAAAAATAAAACTGGACTAGAAATTTGTTTTCTAGAAAGGAGAAATATGGGTCTATTCAATACATGACTAGAAATATATCCCACAGATTGATTCTGTCTCTCTGGTAGATTGAATCCCCCCCATTTATACATGTTTTTAGTATTAGTGTACATGTCTGCATGTGTGAACTCACTGTAAATAGGACCTTTCCAATTGTTACTTTTAGTTAAGTTGTAGCCTGAGAATGAGGATGGATCTTAATTGGGATTACCAGAGGATTTATAAAGAGAAAGCCACAGGAAGAAACAAGAAGTGAGAAAGGAGAGGACGTTGAGACGTGGCAGGAGACAAGCCAGAACCAGAGCACCACAGACTCCCGGGAGAAAGCAAGCCTTGCTGACAACATGAATTTGGACATCTTCTAGCTTCAGAAACATGATCCAGTGACTTCTCTTTCTTTAAACCAACCCACTCTGTGGTATTTGTCATAGCCGCCTAGCAAACTGAAACAATTCTCCATAGCCTCTTTTTCAGATGAATTATATAAGTATTTGAGGATCTATGAGATGTTCTTAAAGAATAGCAATAGTTTTTATGCTTTTTTCTTAAAGAAAAAAACATAAGCATTTGTTTTTAAGCAAGAGAAGCAATATTCTTCAGAAAATATGTGTCTTCTTAAGCCCCTTCTTTAGTTAGAACTCAGGTCTCCTGTAAACTCTATTTCACCTTCCATTATTACCCTCCCCCTTTAAATGCCCCCTTTTAAACCATATAAAACATAGCTCAAAATATCCTAAGGTAACTAAGATTTCCATTCTTCCACATATTTGGATATGAAGAACCTTAGACAGAATTTTTTCATTCATGCATCAAAAATCTCACTTACCAAGAGAGCTATGGGGACCAAGATTGCAGACTTTTGAAAGGAAAGAGTAATCAGAAGCAATGATAATTTCATTTTTTTTTTTTTTTGACTTTCCATTTCCACAGTAAAGGCTACTCATTCAATGCCTTCTTTAGTGAAAGGAATAGAAAGTAATGTCAAAGGTAGATGGGTAATAATATCAAATAGAACCTTTTTTTCCCTAGATGGAGAATTTTACATATTGAAGGCAAAGAGGAATGTTTTTAAGGCAGAGAGTTCAAATGAAGGACTAGTATAAATTTTTGTTAAGTTCCTCAAGTATTGAGAAGGGATGATAAGAAGAGGTGACACGTTTGAAGGAGGAAACCTCTATAGACAGGAAAGACAAGGTAAGGAGATAAGTGTTTTGAGATAAAAAGTACAACAATATGGGATTTCTTCTCAGATAGCCTAAACTTCTCTTTAAAGCAATGGATGACATTAGTAGCTGAGAATGATGGTCAGTTTTTTTCAGTAAAAGCCTGGACTAAAAGAGGAAGATACAATCCTGACAGCTACAGTGAGGAGTTTGCCATTGGAATAAACAGAATTAAATGGAAAAATCAACAGGCCACATCACAGATCCAGTTGAACTTGTAGGACCTGAGATTGTGGAAGGTATCTGAATTATTATTGTTGCACAAATGAAAAATGAGCAAAGTGACATCCCAAGAAAAGAGTCAATTTAAATTTGTAGTAAGAACATTTTCTAAAGCGAGGAACATCCCATGTATGCCAGGATGATTTGGTGATGTACAGTGTGCTGTGCTCATTGTTTTGGTGGTTCTCACCCATCACAGAAAGACACATTCATCTTCAATCTGTTCTTTTCTTCTTGACAGTTTCCTCTGGCAAAGATGCTAATGACAAAATCAGTAGGCACCAGGAGTCTGATGGCATGGAGACTAGTTTAGAATATTTGCAGTTGGATAGTCAGCTCCAAGGTGACTAAAAAAATAATAAACTGCTCTATAGACTGCATTGCAAAATGAGGACTTCAGGAGACTCATTTCATCTATTGTTTTTAGAATATTTTTTTTTCATCACGATACCCATCCCCAAACCATAGTTATCTGGTTTATATTCATTATGTACAAAAAGATGTAGCAAATTATTTAATTCATGTCTCTTAGATTTTCAAGGACATGCAGGACCATATGTCAAAAATGAATACCTTCTCTTCATCCAAAACATGAAGAGAGAATCTATGGAAATGTTTCAAAAACTGCTTTCCCATCATCCCGGCATGTTCTGTTCCTAAGTGTCTTCTAGTTTCCCACATCTGTTCCAATCTCAAATTTTCTCGGGATGCAAAGTTCTACTTCTTTTAACATAGTATCCTTGTTCTGCAGTCTACTCATTCCCAGGAAGATTCCTGAAGGTAAATGTGCCAAGTCAGAAGGCTTTGTGATAATTTTTCCTGCTTGAAGAATTTGCATGGTTCAAGTCTACATTTTCAAATACATGCAAAAAGCCCCAGGTCTCAGGTGACACTAGGACTAGGTTATTTCTTAAGGTCTTGATTCTCTCCAGCTTTAGCACGCTTGGATCTGCCTTTTCCCTCCTCCAATTTTTGAAGCTATTGACTCCACTGAAATCCTGGCCTTGCCTGACACTGTCTTTTTCAGTGTCCTCCAGTCAGATGCTTCCAAAATTCAGGAGAAGGTTTGCTGTCAAATATTAACAACAAGATTCCTTTTGCGGCTTTCTCAACAGTGAGAAGCCCAAAGGAGAATGATTCTTTTCCATAGTGAGTGATATCAAAACAACCTTATTCATGTGCTAATAAAGGACTTAGAAGAATGCCTGAGCAGACATATCAAGTGCTCAAAAATATTAGCCATTATTATTATATCTGACTGTTACATTATAATGAATGAATGTTTTCCCATTCTTAAATGATGCATCCACATTATAAAATGTAGCAATTGCACATAGGAGAATATAACAATTATCTGGAATTCTCCTATTCAGAGATAACTATTTTAAATATTTTGAATAATATGTGCATATTTGAAATTATTCTACTCATAAGTTTTGAAGTTCCTTTTTCACTATTTCACAATCTCATATATTGATTTAATGACTGCACTGTCTTCTACCATGTAGCTATAAAATGATATAATTCATGAATCCCTTAATAATGAACATTCCAATTGTTCTTAAATTTTATTATGCTGAAAAATTGGCACTAACATCCTTTTACTTTAACCTTTCAGAACATTCTTAATTATTTCCTTAAGATCAAATTCTAGAGGAGAATCCTTGGACCAAAGAGTATAATTGTAGGACATGAGATTCATATTGTAAAATTTCTCTCAGAGAAGGTGTGGTCAATTTACATTCATCTGAACAAAGCCAATTTTCCCATATCCTCTCAAATCCTTGGAAATAATTATAGCTACACATGTACATGCATATATGGAGAAAAATTTGTATGTATTGATTTGTCTTTGGCAATAATTGTAGTTTAGTTTTTTAATTTGTATTTTTTTAAAAAATCCTTGTTTTAAGAGAATTTTTTGCAGAATTCAAAATATCTTTATAATCCTGTGATGTAGACAGGACATGCATTACCAAGACTTAGAGGTGGCATGGTATACTACAGACACCTCAGTCAGCAGGTGGTTAAGAACAAAAGCCTAGGTCTTGATGCTTTTTTCCATTTTAGCAAGCAGAATTAACATGTCAGCAAGCAAATTTCCTGAAATACAGTGGTAGCAGCTAGGATCACTCACTCAATTTTAGGAAATCTAATTTGGCATCATAAGTCAAAGAAGTCAATGAACAAAGTCAGAATAAATGTACTTATAGATATCCTGATGTCCTGACTCAGTTGTCTTTGAAATATTTTTACTCCCCCACCCTAACTGTGTGTGTTGCTTGGGATTTTGCTGAATTATGTGAGGTGGGGTTTAGTAATTGTTTGTTCAGCTGACTGACAGGCATTGCATTGAGTAAGTAATTACTTGTCATTCACCAGTATTTCAAGAAGACTGTGTGGTTAAGTTAAGAGTAAAGTCATTTAAGGTTTAAGGATTTAATATTCGATTTTCCATTGATTTATGTCAGGTTTTACTCTATTAAAAAATTGAGGCCATAAAACTGTCCTAATAAGGATGATTCGGGTTTCAACTGCTGGGGAAAAAATGAGAATAAAAACCAACTCTTTTTATTACTAAGACAAGACTGATCTCTTATCAGCATAATCACGTTGCATACAGGAGGCAGTTCTCTATGCAGTTAAAATTGAAAAGTTCTTGGCCATAGACATAGAAAATACATTCTTTTACACTGCTAGTTGCTCTGATCTTTAGGAAAACAAAAGTAAAAATTCACCAACCAACAAAATCACATATTTGAAATATCCGAATATGTTGCACACATTTATAATGGAATTATATGTCGTAGAAATTATATGTCATAGAACGGTGTAGAAATTATTATAAGGAAGTTGATAGCAAAAGAAGTAACATTTATCAGAAGCCCCTGTAAGATAAGCTCTAACCTCGGATATGAGAGTATAAGAAATAAGATTCAAAAAGCCCATCAGAGACAATGTAAGTGTTTGCTGGGGAACTTTGTGGACTATTACAGTTTCTTGCATACAATGTGAATTGCAATTTTGCAACCACAGACAGATATGATAGGTACTGTGATTCTGAGCCCCAGTACTGACCTCTAGTAAAATAAGCTACCTTTCAAAATGAGTGACTATCTGTAAGTGGCAGACCGAAACTGTACGGCATACAGCTGGACTAACTTATATGAAAAGAGTAATTTGTTTTCCTTTGGTACTAATACGTCATGATCCAGAATTATTCTTCAAAATGAGTGAGTTTTTTAGAAATTTACCTAATTCATATCAACTTTTTACACACATACATGCAGGCACACACACACATGCTTATTCGTAAGTGAACCTTACATGCATTTCCTCACTGAATATTACATCTTCCCCAAGTATGAACTATTTCTCCTTTCATAATTTGGGCAGCCACAACCACATAAAAGGCAATCCTGCCTTGCCCTAGGTATCATGTGGAAGAAAGTGGTAGCTCTGAGACACGTGCCCAGTAATTACTTTTCACAAAATTCCCACACAGACAATTGACAGCCGGCAAGCAATTCCTTAAAAGATGATATTTTGGTGAGAATGCCTTTGATCATTTGATTTATATTTTTTAAAAAAGCATGCACTAAAAAAGACTGTAGAATGTTTTTCCCACCGCGTCCCCTTAAATATTACTTACACATCCAGGCACTACCACCAGTGATGTTCATATTAGAATTACATATCAAACCTTTCCAAAAGAAGTTCCATTTTCAAAGTTTGTCCTTGAAATAGTTCTAGCCATCCATTCCTCATCACTCTACTGACTTCTTATCTCAGGCAAAATAAACAGAATTAGGAGATACTGGTTTCCACGTATATGTTAAACTCGTACCTCCTTGCGTAAAAGGGGAAATCACTATTTTCATCAGGGTAAATGATCTAATAAGCATTCCCTTGCTATTAAATTTGATAAAACAGAAAATACTACGTATCTTTAAATCTTACGGGTCAGTGTATGTGGACAATAAGATAGCATTTCTTTGGGAGAACATTTTACTTCCCATGCACTTTAATTTTCGTTTTGACTCCCACTCATCATCCCTTCTTTCCCATGGAAAGAGGAGTGAATTTTCTGATCAGTAACCTTTGGAGAAGATTGACTCAAATGCAGTATCCTTAAATGCTTGACTCAGAGGCAGTATTCTTAGATGCCAGTTTGGATTCACATCCACATGTTCTGGTCTGCTTTCTGTTTTGCAGTGAGGGGATTGTTCCTGACAACAAAACTCTGCAGCTGTCCAGTGCTGCTTATGGAATGAAGCGTTAACAAGTCCATTTGCCACAGATCTAAAGTAGTTTTCAAAACAGCTGTATCGAGAGAAACTAAGATGGCGGCTAGGAGAGACAGGGCTAAAAAACAGCTCCATGAAAAATACTAGATAAAAGCCAGAGAGTGACCCAGAACACCAGTTCCAGCAATGCACCAGCTGGACAAGGTCTGCTAAATCCACAGGGACCGTGTACTTGGTGAAACCAGGAGTCTGCATTCTGAAATGAGTGAGTGAGCCTGCTGAATATCTGGCAGCCATGCTGTGGTGTGGAGAAACCATGGGTTGGCATTTGGAGGCAGGCTAGTTCTTTTTTAAAAAACCCAAAAGCGTCTGCAGATACAGCAGCGAGAACCGCGCAGTGAAGAGCAGCAGGTATGGGCTGTGCGAACGCCTCAATATACGGCATGGAAGATAGCCTTTCACACAACTGCTGCTAATTGTCTCAGAGTAGGGAAGGCAGAGGTGAGCCAAAAGGGGAAAATAACCATGCCTCTTGCAGCCATCTTCCCGGCAGGCTGGAATGCTCCTGCCTGGCGCCAGTGCCACAGCCCAGAGCTGTGCCAAAAAACATGGTTAGACAGGAGGTGTTTTCAGCAACACGTGCACATGCCACAATATTGGGCATGGACAATAGCTTTTCGTGCACCACAGCTAATTGTCCCTGAGCTGGGAAAGCGGAGCTATGCGAAAAGGGGGAAATTAACACTCCCCATACAGCCATCCTTACAGCAGGCTGGGAATGCACCTATATGGCCTGGTGGTCCAGACAGCACATACTTGTGACATAGCACAGTCTTTCCTCAGCAGAGGCCCTAGAAGGGCATGGCTTGGAAGAGGGACCAACTTGGAAGTCCCAGGGACCATACACCAATACTAAGGACTTGTGGGTCAGCAGCAGAGACAATCTGTGGTGAGACTGAAATGAAGGTTTAGACTCTTGCAACAGCTTTAAATCTCCAGGAACACCTGGGAGGTTTGGTTATTAAAGCTGCCCTGCCTCCCTAACCACCCAGACACATGCCCAACATTCAGGGCAGACAGCACCAACAACACACCCAAACTTGGTGCACCAATCGGACCCCACAAGAACCAGACCCCCACACACACCACAAAGACAAAGTTGGGGAGAACTGACTTGTGGGGAATAGCTGGCTCACGGATGCCATCTGCTGGTTAGTTAGAGAAAGTGTACGCCACCAAGCTGTAGATCTGACAAATTAGAGATTAGTCTTTGAATAAGCCTACATATCCTAAAAGAACCCTATCAAGTAAAGCAAATGCCAAGAGGCCAAAAACAACAGAAGATTTTAAAGCATATGAAAAAACCAGATGATATGGATAACCCAAACCCAAACACCCAAATCAGAAGATCAGAGGAGACACAGTACTTGGAGCAATTAATCAAAGAACTAAAGACAAACAACAAGAGCATGGCACAGGTTATAAAGGACATGAAGAAGACCCTAGAAGAGTATAAAGAAGACATTGCAAGACTAAATAAAAAAATAGATGATCTTATAGAAATAAAATAAACTGTTGACCACATTAAAAAGATTCTGGATACTCATAGTACAAGACTAGAGGAAGCTGAACAACAAATAAGTGACCTTGATGGCCACAGAACAGGAAATGAAAGAATAAAAGAAAGAATGGGGAAAAAAAAATCAAAAAAATCAAAATGGACCTCAGGGATATGAGAGATAAAATAAAATGGCCAAATATAAGACTCATTGGTGTCCCAGAAGGGAAAAGAAGAGTAAAGTTCTAGAAAGAGTATTCAAAGAAATTGTTGGGGAAAACTTCCCAAACCTGCTACACAATATAAGTACACAAAGCATAAATGCCCAGCGAACTCCAAATAGAATAAATCCAAGTAAACCCACTCCAAGATATATTCTGATCAGACTGTCAAATGCTGAGGTGAAAGAACAGTTCTGAAAGCAGCAAGAGAAAAGCAATTCACCACATACAAAGGAAACAACATAAGACTAAGTAGTGACTACTCAGCGGCCACCATGGAGGCGAGAAGGCAGTGGCATGACATATTTAAAATTCTGAGAGAGAAAAATTTCTAACCAAGAATACTTTATCCAGCAAAGCTCTCCTTCAAGTTTGAGGGAGAGCTTACATTTTTCACAGATAAACAAATGCTGAGAGTTTTTGCTAGTAAAAGACCTGCCCTACTTCAGATACTAAGGGAGCCCTACCAACAGAGAAACAAAGAAAAGAGAGAGAGAGATGGAGAAAGATTCAGTACTAAAGAGATTCAATATTGGTTAATTAAAAGACAAAAAGAGATAAAGGGAAAAAATATATCTGACAAACACAAACCAAAGGATAGGATGGCTGATTCAAGAAATTCCTTCACAGTAATAACACTGAATGCAAATGGATTAAACTCCCCAATTAGAAGATTTAGATTGGCAGAATGGATCAAAAAATATGAACCATCAATATGTTGCAGACAGGAGACTCATCTTAGACACAGGGACACAAAGAAATTGGAAGTGAAAGGATGGAAAAAATATTTCATGCAAGCTACAGCCAAAAGAAAGCAGGAGTAGCAATACTAATCTCAGGTAAAAGGGACTTGAAATGCAAGAATGTTGTGAGAGACAAAGAAGGCCACTACATACTAATAAATAGGGCCATTCAACAAGAAGAAATAACAATTATAAATGTTTATTCACCCAATCAAGGTGCCACAAAATACATGAGACAAACACTGGCAAAACAAAAGGAAGCAATGGATGTTTCCACAATAATTGTGGGAGACTTCAACACATCACTCTGTCCTATAGATAGATCAGACAGAAGACCAAGAAGGAAAATGAAAACCTAAACAATCGGATAAATGAATTTGATTTAACAGACATATATAAAACATTTAATCCCAAATCACCAGGATACACATTCTTCTCTAGTGCTCATGGAACTTTCTCCAGAATAGACCATAGGCTGGGACATAAAACAAGCCTCAATAAATTTTCAAAAAATGAAATTATTCAAAGCACATTCTCTGACCACAGTGGAATACAATTAGAAGTCAATAACCATCAGAGACTTAGAAAATTCACAAACACCTGGAAGTTAAACAACACACTCCTAAAATAAATGGTTTATAATGTAGACTGTAGGGAAACTAGCGATAGAGAGCATTTAATCAGGGGGAAACGATAACCCAGTAAGACCAGATAAGCTATTGTGGGTAAATTTGATGTTCTGGGAATGCCCAGTAATGACTATGGTTTGTTAATTTCTTATGGGTATGGTAGGAACAAGTTCACAGAAATGTTGCTATATTAGGTTATTTTCTTGGGATAGAGTAGGAACATGTTGGACTCCTTGTTATGGTTTGTTTGAAGTTTTTTTTTTATTGTATGCTTTAAAATTTTTTTTTTTATTTAGTTGATTTAAAAAAAAAAGAGTTAAAAAACTGAAAAAAATATGCGTAGTACCCTTGAGGAGTTGTTGGAGAATGCAGGGGTGTTGGGCTTCCCCACCTTGATGGTTGCTGATGTGCTCACAGACATTTGGGATTGGTGGTTTGATGGGCTGAGCCCTCTACCATGGGACTTGCCCTTGGGAAGACTGTTGCTGCAAAGGAGAGCCTAGGGCTGCCTATAATTGTGCCTAAGAGTCTCCCCAAGTACCTCTTTGTTGCTCAGATGTGGCCCTCTCTCTCTAGCTAAGCCAACTTGGCAGGTGTAATCACTGCCCTCCCCTCTACGTGGGATCAGACACCCAGGGGAGTGAATTCCCCTGGCAATGTGGAATATGACTCCCACGGGGGAATCTAGACTGGCATCATGAGATAGAGAACATCTTCTTGGCAAAAGGGGGATGTGAAAGGAAATGAAATAAGTTTCAGTGGCAGAGAGATTCCAAAAGGAGCTGAGAGTTCACTCTGATGGGCACTCTTACACACAATATAGACAACCCATTTTAGGTTCTAATGAATTGGAATAGCTAGCAGTAAATACCTGAAACTATCAAACTACAACCCAGAACCCATGAATCTTGAAGACGATTGTATAAAGATGTGGCTTATGAGGGGTTACAGTGTGATTGGGAAAGCCATATGGACCACACTCCCCTTTGTCTTGTCTATGGATGGATGAGTAGAAAAATGGGGGAAGGAAAAAAAAAAAAAAGGCAACCAGTGTTCTTTTTTACTTTAATTGTTCTTTTTCACTTTAATTTTTATTCTTATTATTTTTGTTTGTGTGGTAAGGAAAATGTCAAAAATTAATTTTGGTGATGAATATACAACTATATAATGATACTGTAAGCAATTTAATGTACGCTTTGTTTTCTATGACTGCCTGGTAATTGAATACATCTCAGTAAATATGAATAAAAAAACAAGAACAGCTGTATCAGTGGAAAAGGTCATATTTTGATCCCCATCTATCAGCATCATGCAGCTATTGTTCTATTGGATCTGAAAATGATGGGGAATATAGAGGCTTTTATTTGTATTCCATCCCCCTTGCATACAACTCCAAGAGTACAATTTCCATTGTACTTGAACTTCACGGGTAAGAGCTTAGGAATTACAGTGACTGAGGTCACACAGCAAGCATGTAAGTGCAGTTTTGGAGTGGAGAGAAGGGTTGGTGGCAGAGTCAAACTAAAATACAGACAAGAGATGATCTTCATGTCACGCACTGATATTGTGTCTCCTTCAAGATTAGATAGTTGCCCACAGCCACAGGCATCTTTTAAACCTAACCTTGACCCTGAGAGTTAGGCAGGACAGGTGGAAGCAGTAAAATGCCATATTGTGTCCATGGGTTTTGAAGTCAAACGGGTGTAGTTTGAATTCCCATTCACCAATTGCTAGTCATGTGTCTTGAGACAAACTACTTAACCTCTCTGAGCTTTAGTTGACTCCTGTGAAAAATAAGGATAGCCATGGAGCCCACCTTATCAGCTCGGCATCAGGACTGTGTAAGAATATGACTGTGACACCTTTGATACAGTTTTTGGCATATACTAATCAATAGATGTTAGCTATCATTAACATTACCTTATAAATGAAGACCATCCAAGAAAAATGGATGGTGAGTTGAATATTGCAAGGCTACCAAGTGGCAGAATTGGAGCTACTACCCATTGTTTTTAATCTTCTTGAATGTCATACCCATCTTCATTCCTGGAAACTTAAATATTCTGCCTCATTTCCTTTGTACCTTCAATTCTGACCACTTGAAATGCACACACCATTTTTTTGTTGTTCTATGATGCTATCTGTCAGTTGTCATGTTAGCAGCTCTTGCCTCCTTCATGAAGTTCTCCCAGATCATCAAGTGGTGCATGCTCTTTCATTCATGCACATACCCTGCACCTCTCATGTTTTACTCTTGATATTCTCTTGGGTTCAAATGAATTATGAATATGCTTCAATCACCTTGCTGAATTGTATGTACTTGGGTAGCAGGATTTGTGTCTTATTTCTTATGCTTTAACAAGTGTTTGCTAAATGAAAAAATATATATATTAGTGAACCTGCCAATATTCACTTAGAAAGCACTGCGTTTCTCAAAAAAATTGAAATAATGAGATTGCAGAAACAATGACAATGTTAAATCCAATTAAAATGCCAGAGGTATCATAAAAGACAGAAATAATTCTCTAGGATGAAAATTAGTTGGCACGAAATAACTTCCCACCCAAGTGGTGCTTCTATTATACTTGTGCATCAGTTCTATGATTCCTCCAACTTTTTTCCAAAGAGATTTATATTGGGCAATTAATATTTGACATTCATCTGTGAATCTGGGGAAGCTTAGTTCTATCAAATTACTGCTAACTGCTGGAACAAAACTCCAAAGATTATAAATATGTTTTAGGATTATCAGAGGAGCTGTTTAAAAGGGATATTAACTTAAACCATGTGACAAAGCTGGAAAATGGAATAATACTCAGAGCTATTGGCAACAGGTCAATGGATTCGTCTTTATGAATCCATTAGATCCCTCATGTCTTATACTACTTCCTATATAATAGTGAATCAGTATTGATACCTTCTTAACAAACTTTTAGTTTAAGACTTTTTTGATCTAAACTTGTGGTTAAGTGTATGATCTGTAAATTTAATTGATATTGAGAATGTCATAACTATGTTTTATTTATAAATAGTAAAATATTTATTCCACTAAATGAATAAATTAATGAGTGAAATATTGTCAGCCCTACAGCAAGGTTAGGAAATTATAGAGAAGACACTTGATTCCTATTTGCTTTGCAAGGATGTCTTAATCTTGGATTTAGTTAATATTTTCATCTTTTTAACTTTTTTTTTTAACTTTCTAGACTAGACCTATATTCAATGGTTTCATTCAACATGGAGGGCAGGTAACTGTCAGCCTTTGTTTTCACAGAGCACATCCTGTTTCCAGAGGAGTGTGTGACTAGTATAAAGTGTATGGGACACTCATCTAGGAGACAAAATAGAAGGGGTGCCAAAAATCACAGTGTTCAAGATAAATAGTATTTTTTAAATATTAAAAAGAAAAAAACAGCCAAACTTGGGCTGGCTGTATGTTTTGCAATTAAAGTTGTATTAGAAGAGGCAACACTAGGTAATCTATAGTCCATGTTGCTGAGATTTAGTTCAAGAACCTTGCTGATACTGACATATTTCTTCACATTTGCTATTAAATCATGCCATAATAGAAACCATCATTCAGTACCTTGTGCTGATTTGTTCACATGGTATCTGAAGAGTACAGAGTGAATCAAGATGTTTGTGAAGTAGCAGAAAAAGAAAAAAAAATGGTCAATATTATAGAGTATAGTCTTTGAACCCATTTCCTTTATCCAATAAGAAAGAAGTACCAGTTACTCCATTATCGGTTGGACAATTTTTTCTAATTTTCTTTAGTTAGTTTAACTGCTTTCAATTTTATTGGCATCTGTAGACCCATATTCAATGTTTGAAGCCAAAGAAAGACATGAGAAGAGAGGTAAAGCCTTATATTTTGATGGCACACTATAATGGTCTAATGGTCTGAGCAACACACACACATACACACACACACACAGATACATATACTCAAAACCTACTGATAACAATCCTGAATGGTGAAATTTTTCCATACACCTCAGAGAAGGAGGTTATATAAGTAGGTAACACATAAACATTATTTATTTCAATAATCATTTATTAATGATGATTATTTTCCAAGAGTTTTATCAAATTAAACCACGTAAAAATTTTGAATTCAAAATTTAGTATTCACATTTTATAAATTACAATAAATGGGGCCTGAATTGCTGGTGCACAATTCTTTGAATTCATTTCTCACTTAAAAGTCCATGTTCTTTCCACCAAAACACAATGCTGGCAATAACCTCAGAAGTTATTTAACCCAACTCTCTTTTTTCCCTATGAAGAAAATGAATCTGCTCCTGATAAACTGCAGAGAGCCAGGGCTTGATCCTAATTCTCCTGGCTCCCCCAGGACAGGGCTTTCTCTATATCCTCTTACAGCAGAAGTGTGGTTGCCTCACTGAGATGTTACCTGCTGCAGACGCAATCATTCTTGAATGTTAAAAGACTCTGAGCTCTATCTTTTCCTGCATCAGGTACCACCATGCTTAGATTTGCCAAGGGAGAGGCCCAATCCCCTTATTCAAAGTGGGACCATGGTGTTACCATTGCTACTCCAGGGGCCCCTCCAAGATAGAACTGAAAC
Organism: Choloepus didactylus; assembly: GCF_015220235.1. Classification (NCBI taxonomy): domain Eukaryota; kingdom Metazoa; phylum Chordata; class Mammalia; order Pilosa; family Megalonychidae; genus Choloepus; species Choloepus didactylus. The sequence goes on along the minus strand of NC_051323.1, from coordinate 14,550,270 downwards.
TTTACTTCAATCAAACTACATCTCTGGTTGGCATGCTGGTTTGAATCTGTTATGTACTCTGTAAAAGACTATGTTTTTTTAATCCACTCTTGTAGAGGCAGATGTTTGTGGGTGGGATCTTTTCATTAGGTTGTTTCCATGGAGATGTGACCCACTCAACTGTGGGTAAGAACTTTAGATTAGATTATTTCCATGGAAATGTGACCCTACCCATTAAAGGTGGGTCTTAATTAGTTTACTGGAGTCCTTAAGAGAGCTCAGGGAGATAGAGAATGGTCAGAGCCAACACAGACCCAGGCGCTTGGAGATGCAGACAGAAAGATGTTTGGAGATGTTAAGCCAAGAGATGAAGCCCAGAGTTTGCCCTGTAGAAGCTAAGCAAGAACCCACAGATGCTTAAGGAGAGCACCATTGGAATCAGAAGCTAAAAGCAACACAACCTGGGAGAAAAAGACCTGCAGATGCCAGCCAAGTGCCTTCCCAGCTGACAGAGGTGTTCTGGATGCAATCAGCCTTTCTTCAGTGCAGGTATCCTCTTGTTGATGTCTTAGTTTGGACACTGTTATGGCCTTAGAACTGTAAACTTGTAATTTTAAAAATCCCCTCTAAAAAAGCCAATCCATTTCTGGAATATTGCATTTTGGCAGCTTTAACAGACCAAAAGAGTTGGCTTCTTCCCCTGCCTCATGCTGCATCCTCACTATACGAACAACTTTTTCTCTTGAGAGCATTCCCTCACCAAATCAATTCTAACACTATCTGCATCCCAGAGTCTACCTGTATAAAAATAAAACTATGATATCAATGTTGTCTATTTCTTTTGGATACTTCCTTATCATTTTTTTTAATTCCCTGTCCTTAAGTAAAAACTGTGAATCTTTATAGCTTCATCAATTAAATGGGTAAAAACAAAGTGAACTTCTGAATGTGTATTTATATCACACTCACATTTCTATACCCAACTATTCAGCCTCTAATTGTCACCTCCCTTTGCATATTTCACCCATATCATAAATACAATCTATCTGCACAGAACTCTCCTCTGCCTACCATCTGCATCTCTGGGGCTGCCATCATCTGGTAGGAGAGTGAAGATAATATACTGTTTCTTTACATATTCAGCCACCTCTGCCAAAGGATGTCTTGAGGACACAGAGTCCTTTTTCCCTCCCTCTTACTATACTCTTATTACCTCCATATTCTCAGATGCTCAAGTCAGAAGCATGGCATAGTTCTTGTCTTCTGCATCCCCATCTAATCTATCAGAAAATTACAACAATTTATTTCCAAAATATACCTTGAATTCATTCACTTTTTCTGTCTCCACTGCCAGATTATCTATACCAACCTCCCATTCTATCTCACCTAGTCTATAGCAGTAATTTCTGCATTATGTGGACACAGAAGCAGACATAAAAATAGCTAGTAAGTAGAAGATTTCAAATCCGGATATATTTGGTTGTGTTCCAAACAACCAAAATATTGCCATGCTGAAACTTTAAAAATAATTGGTTCTTATTAATTACTTTTGAGTATGTGAACTCAAAAAAAGGTTTTTTTAAAATAATCTAGACAACGTCAATTAAAAACTTGCCAATTTTTGCCTCATGTGTTCAAATGAACAGGTTGTCTATTACAGATATATAAAAAGAGGCTGTATTAAAGAAAGTGCACTGATGTTATTTCAGTAGTTCTTAATTAAACTACTTTTATCTCTTTTCAATTTATATCCTCTAAAAGCCCTCAATGTTTTTTTAAATTTAATTGAGTTTATCTGTGTCAAGGGAGGCAACAAATCTAGCTTGAGTTTTAGAACAATAGTGAAATGAGATGCAATGTATTAAATTCTAACTTTGATTCACTCCTTTCATATGCATTGATTTCCAATTATCCCTAAAACTTCAGTTCATTTTGCACTTGCTCCTTGAATCCTTGACTCACCATCACAATCCACAGCTCTCTTTTCTAACATCCAATAAAACTATTATATACAATTTTACCTTTATTAATTTTCACTTATAAATTCATTTATATGCTGGTTGGAGATGGGGCAGAATTTATAAGCCAGTATTTTTTAGAATCATAGCTATGAAAATCCATTTATTTGGTTTATTTGCTTTCAATCACTTCCCAAGCTGATGCAAGGCTTTCCATTCTTCTATCCCAGCTTAGATTCACCTCTTCTGCATAGTCTTCTACCAATCTTGTCCTCTTGGCCCACCCAATCAAACACAGCTCATGCTCTTTCTACAATAGTCTGTTTCTGAATATCCTGCTTATTGGCTTCTTAGTGTTCAACATGTTTCATACAAATATTTTTTTGCTTAATTATTATTTGTGGCCACCACCCTCTATGGCCTGTAAATGCTACACAGTCATGGACCTCAGCTGCCTTGTTAGTCCTTGTATCTTTAGAACCTAAGATCCAGCATTTGCTCTATCTTCTGAATTCCTCTGTCTCCTTAGTGTCTCTAGCTCTACTTTTGACACTTTGAATCCACAATTGCAAACCTTCTTGTGTTCTTTCTGATACTTAGGTGGTAAGTCAGACATGGATGGATTCATTATAAATATTCCCTATAGGGACATTAATAAATTGCCCCTCTGAAGAAACTTATCTAGAAATCAGAGATTTGAACCTTAATAATGATAATAATAGCAAACACCCAAGCCTTGCTATATGCCAGATAATAAAGTATTACCAATTTTAATTCAATCAAAAATATTACACATGAGGGAACTAAGACCACAAAGGGTGAGCAATATGTCCAGGATGGAATAACTAATAAGTGGTGAGCCAGAGATTGACCCCAGATGGTCTGGCTCCAGAGTGTGTGTGCCTAACCACTAAGCTGCAATACCTCCTATGCCAGTTTGTATATATTATGTCCCCCAGAAAAAGCCATATTCTTTAATGCATTCTTGTGGGGGCAGACATATTAGTGTGGATGTAATTGGAACCTATTGGTTCAGTGTCCATGGAGATGCACCCCACCCAACTGTGGGTGATAGCTCTGATTGGATAATTTCCATGGAGGTGTGGCACCGCCCATTCAGCGCGGTCCTTGGTTAGTTTACTGGAGCTCTGTGTAAGCTCAGACAGAAGGAACTCATAAGTGGCGGAGCTGGAGCTGAGACAGACATTTTGAAGATGGCCATTGGAAGCTGATGCAGATATTTTGGAGAATGCCATTTTGAAATGCAACCTGGGATCAAGCAGATGCCAGCCATGTGACTTCGAAGCTAACAGGTTTTCCAGATGCCATTGGCCATCCTCCAGTGAAGGTACCCTTTGCTGATGGACACTTTATGTCCTTAAGACTGTAACTGTGTAACCAAATAAACCCCCTTTTATAAAATCCAATCCACTTCTGGTGTTTTGCATTCCAACAGCATTAGCAAACTAGAACACCTCCTGATTGGTGGACTTCCACCTTCATAAAGTTTTCTAATGTTGGATTAGTCATTTTCTCTTTTTGTGTGTTTGTTTATTTCTTCTTCGGTAAAAATGAAAAAAAAAAATGTATTGGGACTAAATGACCCCCAGAACCCACTTTCCAATTTGTGAGTCTGTGAGTCAGGCTAGGGAAATGGTTCTAAATTTCAAACTCTATTCACACTTAGCTCATGGAAGTAACACAAACCTCACTTTTAATGTCCTGTGCTGTCACATTAATGTACTTTAAAGCTAAGGAGCAATTATAGCATGCTATTCAATAAGATAAGTTCAGTTATCATAATTAATAATAAACATAAATTTGTTTCAAGAATGCCATGCCCAAGGTAAATGGAAGTTTTACATGTTATAACCAAGAAGAAGTTAAGAATAAAAGGCATTTGCAGCAGCCACTCAAAAATGCATAATAATTTTCCCTGAAATATTCAAAACTTTTACTAACTTTATTCCAGCACTTCAATGTCTCCAAAAAAGCACTTAGACATAGAATGTTAAATCCATTGCAAATATGTGTGGGAATCACTTGGGTTAAATAAAATTAAACAAATTTCTTAGAAACTTTGCTATCATGGTAGAAGCATATATTTCTCTTAGAAGAAGCCGCAGAGCTTCCCAAACTTACCTAGCCATTTATTCCCTATATCTTTCATGAAGCATTTTTTTGGGATTTATGGTCCCTGAAATATCCTTTAGGAAATGTTGATTTTGGAGCTAAGGAAACATGAAACATAAAAAAAAAAAAAAAAAAAAAAAGAAAAAGAAAAAACCTAGTCAATTTATTTTAAATGTCCCAGGAATTTGAAAGAAAACAGAATTTCAGTTCTCTTAATAAGTAATTTTCTGATTAAAGGTTTATCTGTGATCTACTATATATTAGCTGGCAAAAACAATTAAATTTTCGTATATACATACATATGCCTGACAATTATACGCCTTCTTCAGTTGGGTTCTCCACAAAGCAATTAACTTTCTAAAAGTTTTATGAAAAATATTAATATCAGAACTGGAAAATTCCCTTTAATGGGCATATCCATGTTCTAAGAAGAACATTTTATAGGGGAGGCAATTGATAAGAATCACTTTGGCTAGGGTAAAAATATTCAGTGAAATATGATCTTCATTCTTTTTTTTTTTTTCTCCAACCTACAACTCATTGCTACAAAGGTCAGCAGTTATAGTCCTCAGCGGAATCTTAGAATGTAGAATTAGGGAGTTTGAAATGATTTGTTCTGTCACCTGCTCCCAGAAAAACTGACATAATTTAATATGATGACTGTTCTCCTGTACCTCATTAAACTGATAAAGGAGAGCTGGAATAGAATCTTAAGTTATTTATCACTTACCACTTATAAAATATGGGTTTGAGATTTTAAGCTCTACTTGCCAGAACTGACTGTCCACCCACATACCACCCAAATCATTTGGAGGCATATAAAAGAAGAATGCCAGTGACAAAATCCCTTCTATGTCTGCCATGGCAAGTATAAACAAACACATAACCCATTAAATCCCAGAAAGTCATCATCGGTGGCTTTTAGCAACACAATGATTTGAGGAGGATTATCCTTTATACTGCCATGGCTTGGAGTCAATGGTTTCCAAAAGAAGAAAAGAGGACTCATTTAAAGTACGAACAACAAATAGTAAAGAAAAGAGAACTTAAAACCCTTTCAAATAGGACTTTCGATAACCGGAATCTCTAGAGGTTGATTGTGCAGGTGGTAAGAGCATTCTGCAAAGTATATTTTAAGAGCTTCAGAAAGCATAATGGCAGTCATGTATCATGGGAATGCCCAAGAAAAGAGAACTGTTAAATTTCCTTGTCTTTGCCTAGAATTATTTAAGCCCATATGGTAATTTTGGTTATCTTATGCTTATATAGGGAAATTGGAAGTTATATATGTTTTTAAATGATTTAATTGATTCATTTTAATTAATTTTATAAAAAAGATAATTACCACTTAAAAAGAATTGTTTGACAAAAATTTTTCAGATGACATGATATATAGAGAGGTACATTATCCATTTATCCATTTCTAGTACATATAGGGCGGGACACCCCAGCTCCAGAAATGCCATACAAAGAAGGAAGAGGAAGTTATTTCAAGCAAAGAAGATTATATTGACTCAAAGGAAAAAGATGGTGTTCTTCCAATATCTCTGGTGGAATAAATAAAATGAAGCAAAAGAGCAAAACTCTAACATGTGCCAAGAAGGAGCAATATTCCATAGCATTTCAGATAACTTTCCTTGTAATATTCAAAATCATAGATTGATAGAACTTTTATTGCAGTTAAATGGAATATATTATAAACAGTTTGCTATGAACCTAAACCTCCTTCAATTTGTAAAGTACTTACAAAATTTATAAATATGATTTTTCATTATGCTTCTTTTCAGAGATACTACTGGGAAAGATGACATCGATGCTTTTTCAGATCTGTCATATATAATCTTCTAATCTGCCAACTTTGGGTGACTAAAAGATGAGCTCACATACAACCTGACAAGTGGTGGTGATGAGCCCAGGCTTTCTTGAAGGTTGTTAAAAGTTTAAGTCCCCCCATTGTGCGGATGCTCTCTGAATTGGCTTGGCAGGTTTTATAATGACAGCTGCTGTCAGGTGAGAGGGTAAATTATTCAGTTCAACTAGGAATGTTGTCAGTAACAGTAAGAGGGTGCTAGAAATAGAAGAGGTTCCAGATATCAAAGAGAGTGCCTTGGGTAAACTTGTCACATCTCTCTGGGAATCCTGGATGGCTCATTTTCCCTGAGGTATGCTTTAAAATCACCACTTCTGCTGATGATTACACTTTCTTTACATGAAAAGTGAAGTGTAGAACTTAATCAGATAAGTTAATCAAAATGTTCAGGCACAACATTTTGGAGTTTTTGTCCCTGATATTCCCAAGTTTGACAACACCTTATAAATGGTATTACTGCCAATTACTATTATTTGTAGCAATACTACCAATAATAGCACTGTAAGTGCTACAGGCTTATATACCATATATAAATATTCATGTATATATATACACACATATTTAAACATTTATAAACATAATGTATAAATTTATATATATATATTATATATATATTGTTCTAGTTTGCTAATGCTGCAGAATGCAAAACACCAGAGATGGATAGGCTTTTATAAAATGGGGGTTTATTTCACTAAACAATTACAGTCTTAAGGCCACAAAGCGTCCAGAAACCCTCTGTTAGCTGGGAAGGCAGCTGGCATCTGCTCCAAAGCTCTGGCCTCAAAACAGCTTTCTCCCAGGACGTTCCTTTCTAGCAAGCTTGCTTCTCTTCAAAACATCACTCCCAGCTGCACTCCGTTTCCTCTTTGAGTCAGCTCATTTATATAGCTCCACCGATCAAGGCCCACCCCGAATGGGTGGGGCCACGCCTCCATGGGAACATCTCATCAAAATTATCACCGACAGCTGGGTGGGGCACACTCCAAGCAAATCCAACCAGCACCAAAACTTCTGCCCTACACAAGACCACAAAGATAATGGCATTTGGGGGGCACAATACACTCAAACCGGCATATATATATATATATATATATATATATATATATATATATATAATATAATATATATTTCTATAATGATTTCATCTCTCTGGAACAAGTCAACCAAAATAAGCAACTATTTTATTTGGCAATTCAGTTCATTATTTTCTCTGAGCAAGACAGGACATAAGAGATAAGGCTGAGACTTGGCTTCCAACCAACATATGGGGTGATGTTAACACAAGAGAAGTTGCCCAACATATTTTGACTAAGGTATGCTACATTAATAGGTCCAGAGCTAGGTGACTCTTTGGGTAAGCCAAGAACTTCAGGTCAGTTCCAGAGATCTTTTATAGTTATTTCATTTGTTTTATTTTATTTTATTTTAGTTTGTCTTTTTGGTATTTATCTTTAAAATTTCTGAATTAGTTGCTAACTTTTCAAAATTAGAGGCTTTCATATTAATTTCAGCTTCTAGGAAAAATCAGAATATATGGGAATACAAAGAATACATTTGAACACGGCAACGGTGAGCTCTAACAGAATAGTTGCTGCTCCTTGGACATGCCCTTTTCAGATCACCATAGTCCCCACCTGGCTGGCCTTACATATTTAGGTTACCTGCCTGGTTTCTGTAAGCATCTGAATTCAAGAGCTTTGCAATACACAAAAGTGGGGTCCAAGTAGCAACATGTTCTTATAGACGAATAGAACAAAGCATTAGGCAATCCTGAACTAGTAATCCAAAGTAGTCAGACAGTTGCTAAGGATCTGAGAGGTCTGGCAACAGGGAGTGATACCTTTCAGTATTGATTTTCACCAAGCTGTCTTCAAGGTGCTGGGAGAGTGGCTGGCAAGGCAAATGTAGGTCTCCATTGCAAGGATTATCAGGAAAAGAATGGAAAGATTATTCAACTGCAATAACAAGAGCTCAGGCAAATGCTAAAGGGGGGTGGACAGGAAATGGTAAACAATGGAAAAAAATGTGATTTCAAGAACTGGGTCCCACTGTCACTGTTAGAAGAGAAGCACATGTAACTGCAATTTGAGTACCAGTGGACAGAGGGCTTGCCTACTCCCATGGCCTTAGGTCAAGATTGGTATGGGAATGTTGCAATGGGCCTACTTTCCAGGTAGGGCTCTAGGAAACCACTGCTACTGTGAGGATGAGAAGGGATGCAGAAACTAAAAATTGGGTCAAGGCGGACAACTAAAATAATTGTTTGTTTCTTGGATGGAGATCCAGAGTGATGGCTTAGCAAAAAGACCGATGGCTTTACTCTGATGACAAAGCCTTTTAAGTTCTAGTGAACTTATAGAAGAGAGAGTCAGGTATAGAAATTTGTTTCAGAAGCAATGGGTAGTCTTCAGAGGAGAGGCATGTTTTTGTACAGTCAGTGCATGGTAATACCCCGCTGTTGGGGGATTTATGCTCAGGAGATTCAACTTTATGGTTAAACTAAAGAAATATGTTATTCTACCAAGGTATTTGTAAGAAATTTAAAAGTCAAAGCAGTGCTGCTCTTTGGTTTAGCAATTTGAAATGCAGTGCATTTTCCCTCTTTCTAGGTCATAGAATAAGTAAATATAGCAACCCTAGACCAGAACTAAAGCCAAATGACAAGTATAAGAGGCCATCATCTGAAATGACCTGGAACTCATAAGGCCAGTTTCAGACATTGAGACCTGAACAGATTTCCATGTTTGCAAATCAAAAGGGTAATTACTTCTCCATTAGAAGAATGTGAACATTTTCCAGTTCTGGATTAGCTCAACACATATATGCAGCATGTTAAAAAAACTCAATTATTCATTCACATGGTATATATGGTCCTTTGTTTTCTTGGAGATTATATTCAAGAGAGGAAGGGAGAAAACAAACAAACAACAACTAGAACAACAACAACAACAAGCAAAATAAGGTATCAGAAAGTGAAAAATATCATGGAGAAAAATAATATTTGCTAATGGGATGAAGAATTCTGAGAGGTAACAGGGCTGTGTTAGACTTAATGGTCATGAACTGCCTCTTTGAGGAAATGATGTTTTATTTGATATATGAACAATAGCAAGTAGTTAGCAAAGCTCTGTAGACATCATTCCAGGCAAAAGAAACAGTGTGGGCAAAGACTCGCAGATGGGGATGTGTGTGAGATATTCAGAGAACCAGAAGAGCCAGTGAGATTGGGGCATAAAGAAGAAGAGGGAGAGTGGTGAGATGAGGGCAGAGGAGGAGGAGAGCTGACTCAGTTTGCCAGGCTAACGTGACACACACCACACAATGGGTTGGCTTAAACAACAAGAATTTATTGGATCACTGTTTGGGAGCCTAGAAGTTCAAAATCTAGGCACTAGCAAGACAATGCCTTCTCTGCAAAGTCTATAACATTTTGGTGCTGGCTTGCTATAATCCTTGGGGTCACTTGTCTTGCATCTCACATCCCCTCACAAGGCAATCTCTCTTTGTGTCTGCTCTTCCAGATTCCAAATGACTTTTTTTTTGAAGATTGGGACCTTTTATTAGAGAAGTCGTGGGTTTACAGAACAATCATGAATAAAATACATGCCACACCACCAACAACACCTTGCATTGGTGTGGATTATTTGTTGCCTTTGATGATAGCACATTTTCATAATTGTACTATTAATTAAAGTCCATGGTTTAACTTAGGGGTCAATGTTTGTGTAGTGTAGTTCCATGGATTTAAGTTTTTTTTTTTGTTTTTTTTTATTCTGTTACCATATATGCAATCTAACATTCTTCATTTTAATAAAATTCAGATACATATTTCAGTGCTGTTAATTGTGCTCACAATGTTATGCTACCATCACCAACATCCATTAGCAAAATATTTCCATCATTCCAAATAGGAACCCTACATATTTTAAGCCTTAAATTCCCATTCCCTATCCCCACCTATTCTGCTGGTAACCTATATTCTAGATTCTGATTCTGAGTTTGCTAATCCTAATTGTTTCAAAACGGTGAGATCACACAATATTTGTCCTTTTGTGTCTGGCTTATTTCACTCAACATGATGTCTTCAAGGGTGATCTCTGGTGTCATATATATCAAAACCTCATTCCTTTTTTATAGATGAATAATATTCTATTATACATATATTTATAATATATATATACACAAACACACACACACACACACACAACCCACATTTTATTTGTCAATTCATTGGTTGATGGGATACTTGGGTTGCTTCTATCTTTTGGCAATTTTTAATAACGCCACTATGAACACTGGTGTGGAGACATCTGTTCAAGTCCCTGCTTTCCATTCTTTTGGGTATATATCCCTAGTAGTGGGATTGCCAGGTCATGTTGTAGTTCCATACTCAGCTTTCTGAGGGAACTGCCCAACTGTCTTCCACTGTGGCTGTACCATTTTACATTGCCAACAGCAATGAATGATGTACCTATTTCTCCATATCCTCTCCAACATTTCTTATTTTCTGTTGTTTTTGTTTGTTTTTTAATAGCAGCCATTCTAATGGGTGTGAAATGGTATCTCATTGTGGTTTTGATTTGCTTTTCTCTACTGGCTAATGATGTTGAGCATCTTTTCGTGTGCTTTTTGGCCATTTGTATATCCTCTTTGGAGTGATGTCTGTTCAAGTCTTTTGCTAATTTTTTAACTGGGTTGCTTGTCTTTTTGTTGTTAAGTTGAAGGATTTTTTATATATTCTGGATAATTAACCCTTTAATGAATTTGTGGTTTCCAAATATTTTCCCCTATTGTGTAGGTTGTCATTTTATTTTATTCGAAGTTCTTTGATGAAAGAAAGTTTTAAATTTTGTTCCTGATCTCAGAGGGAAAGCTTTCAGTCTTTCATCATTAAGTAGAATGCTAGCTGTGGGCTTTTCATATATGCCCTTAATCCTGTTGAGGAAGTTTCCTTCTATTCCTAGTGTCCCATTTGTCTACTTTTTTTTTTTTTTTTTCTTTTGTTCCCTGTGCTTTGAGTGTAAAGCCTAAGAAGCCATTGCCTAACACATGATCCTCAAGATGGTTCCTAGGCCTTATATTAAGGTCTTTGATCCATTTTGAGATGATTTTTGTATATGATGTAAGGTAGGGGATTCTTCTTTTGTTTTAGCAAGTGGATATCCAGCTTTCCCAGCACCATGTGTTGAAGAGAGTATTCTTTCCCAATTGAATGATCTTTGCCACCTTGTCAAAAATCAGTTTGCCATAAATATACGAGTTGATTTCTGAGCTCTCGATTCTATTCCATTGGTCTATATGTCTGTTTTTGTGCTAGTACCATGCTATTTTGGTTACTGTGGCTTTGTAGTAAGTTTTGAGATTGGGAAGTGTGAGTCCTCCAACTTCTTTTTTCTTTCTCAAGATGGCTTTAGCTACTCAGGGCCCTTTACCCTTCCATGTAAATTTGATGATTGACTTTTCCATTTCTTCAAAGAAGGTTGTTGGAATTTTGATTCAGATTACATTGAATTTATAAGCTGCTTTGGGTAGTATTGATATTTTAACAATATTTAATCTTCCAATCCATGAACACAGAATATCCTTCCATTTACTTAGATCTACTTTAATTTTTTTTAGCAATGCTTTGTAGTTTTCTGTGAACAAGTCCTTTAATTCTTGGTTAGATTTATTCCTAGATTTTTTTTTCTTTTAGTTTCTATTGTGAATGTATTTTTTTTTTTTTCTTGAGTTCTTCTTCTAATTGTTCATTATGTATAGAAACCAATACTGACTTTTGGATGCTGATTTTGGACCCCACCACATTGCTGAATTCATTTATTAGCTCTAGGAGCTTTGTTGTTTATTTTTCAGGGTTATCTGTATATAAGACCAAATCATCTGCAAATAGGGAAACTCTTACTTCTTCTTCTTCAAATTTGATGCCTTTTATTTATTTTTCATGCTTAACTGCTCTGGTTAGAACTTCTAGTACAATGTTGAATAACAGTAGTGACAGTGGGCATGCTTGTCTTTTTCCTGATCTCAGAAGGAAAGCTTTCCGACTCTCACCATTGAGTAGGATGTTAGCTGTGGGCTTTTCATATACGCCCGTAATCCTCTTGTGGACGTTTCCTTCTATTTCTAGTGTTTTAAGTGTTTTTATCAAGAAAGGGACCTGTATTTTGTCAAATGCCTTTTCTGCATCAATTGAGATGACCATGTGATTTTTTTCCTTCATTCTGTTAATGTAGTGTATTACATTAATTGATTTTCTTATGTTGAACCAACCCTGCATACCAGAGATAAATCCCACTTGATCATGGTTTATAATTCTTTTAATATGCTGCTGGACTCAGTTTGCTAGTATTTTGTTGAGGATTTTTGTGATGCCTTCTGTTTGTCTGCTTTAGACCTGTTGTCCAGAAGCTTCTTTTCTTTGGCATCTATCTGCAGCCCCCCATCATACCAGCTCACAGCCTCCACATAGTTTTCATTTCCAGAAGGCATAAGGAACCTTTTTCTACTGGTTTGAGGTGGCGCAGTTTCAGCTTTCTGGCAGCCATCACATCATTGAGAGAAGAATAAAAATTGTCCCATTAGTATTGCACTGCTGCCTGGTTTGTATAAAATAAATCAAATCAGAGTCTGCAAATTTATTCTTTAATCCTGCAGTGTATGAAATCACTGCTTTCTTGTAGTCTTTTTCTTTAAAGTAATAGTTACCCTCATCTTTATATGTCTTGGCCTGTTCTTCTGGAGATTGCTCATCATCAAAAACAATTGACTGGAGGCAAGCCAAGTCAGGAATTCTCTTGGGGATCAATTTCTGATGGTGTTTTCTTCATAAATAAGGGGGATCTTTTCAAATTCCTCTTCAAACTGGTCCTCGCAGAACCACCGCTGTAATGCTGGCTCTGGATCTTTTCCAGGAATGACTTCATGGTGTTGTCAGAGTTGACGTCTGGCTCAAGTCGCTCACGGTGGTTCCTGAACCCTCCAGCCACCATCCCAGTGCCGTGACTCCAAATGACTTCTGTATTCTTGCTCCTCCCTTTGGCTTTCTCTATCTCCTGGCCTTGGTTTCTTCTCTTTATAAGGCCTCCAGTAAAACGGACTAAGCCCCACCCTGCCTATATTTTAACTGATAAAAATATCTTCAAAAGATCCTATTTACAAATAAATTCACACCCACAGGAATGCAAATGCTATGAAGAAAATGCCTTTTGAGGGAGACTTTATTTAATCTACCACAAAGCTCCAAACCCTTCCAGTTTTGTGGGCTAGGCCATTTGGATACTATTCTGATTCCAGTGGAAATCCATGGGGCTTTTTCAGCAGATGTCAGTTATAAAAAATAACCATGGTAAGAAACATCTTTATCAAAGTTCTAGAAAAATAATCAAAGGGCAGCATTAACAGGGAAAGTGACAAGTCAAATAAAAGTCTACTTAAAAGTTATAGGATCTTGTGTTACCCTGGCTGGCCCCTCCTCCATCCATCACTGGCTTGGTGCTGAGCCAGCCCACACTCCCAGTGTGAATCTCTCATATGGGTTCTGGAGGAAGCAGAATAACCTCAGGCACATACCAGGATCATGTATTTCTGTCACTAAAAGTTTGGTGGTGGCCTGAGAAACTCACCATCCCAGAATTGCCCTGCATGTACAAGGCAACTTAATGAGCTCTCCTACAGAAAGCTGTGGGAAAGCAGTAAAGAGGTGCTTGGATATGGGATTGCTGGATATAGGATATATACTGCAGGGTGACATTCAATATCTACATCAAAGGGGAAATTTCCCAGGGCCACATGTATACCTAAGATAAGATGAATGCACAGAAAAGATAAGGCAGGCCCCTATGCTTTAGACTGGAGCTATCTCAATAAGATTAAGTGCCGATGTCTCAACAGAAATGATGGAAGCAAGAGGGCAGTGGTATGACACATTTAAGTGCTGAAAGTAAAATACTGCCAGTCAAACATTCTATACTGGGCAAAAGTGTCTTTCAAATCTGAGGGACATGTTAAGTACATTGCCAGATAAACAGAAACTAAGAGAGTTTTTCACCTGCAGACTGGTCCTACAAGAGATGGTAAAGGGAGTTCTGCAGGTTGACAGGAATGGACAATAGAAAATAGATCAAAGTTATTGAAGAAATAAACATCTTCACAAAAAGTAAATATAAATTTCAGTATTATTGTATTTTTAGTTTTTAACTCCACGTTTTACTCCCTAAAGGATATATAAGGCAATTGCATAAAATGTGATGAAAACTCGGTGGTTTGGGAATCAATGTATAAATGTAATTTTTATGGGAACTCTATAAAGGCAGGGGGATGGATGGGTCTGGAAATATAGTTGGTATATATTATTAAGTTAAGTTGGTATCAAAACAAATGAGATTGTTACAGATTTAGGATATTAAATTTAAGCCCCATGATAACTAAAAATAAAATGTTGGAGAATATGCAAGCTCACAGAGACATTAATTAAAGAACAGTTTGCTGGGGAAGGGGTGGGGAGGGAAATGAGGAGTTAGTGTAACAGGTGTTGGGTTTCTGTTTGGGGGAAATGGGAAAATTTTGGTAATGGATGGTGGTGAGGGTACAGCAACATAGTGAATGTAATTAGTCCCACTGAATGGTATTCTTGGGAGTCAGGAAAGTTTATGTTGTATGTATGTTCCCACAATAAAAAAAAAAAAGAGCAACTAAAGAGACAATGACAATTAAAGGCAATACATGATCCTGGAAATTTTGTAATGAGGGAGGGGAGAAGACTCAAAAAGACATTATGGGAACATATGAAAAAATTAGAATATAGACTGTAAGCTTTATATCAATGTTAAATTTCTAGAATTTGATAACTGCACTTAAGGTGGATACATAAATGAATGTCCTTGTTCTTGAGAAATGTGCATGGCAGTATTAAGTTATCAAAGAGCATGATATATACAACTTATATTCAAGTGTTCAGAAAACAGATTGATAGATAAATTAATACATGGATTGATTGATGGAGGCATAGAAGGATCTGGCATATGTAGCAAAATGTTAACATTGACCAATCTGGGTATCTGAGGGGATAGAAGTATGTTGGAGTTTTTTGTATGGGTTTGTATTATTTTTTCCTGAATTTTGAAGGCATTTCAAAATAAAATGTTTAAAAATTTTTAAATGTGACCATCATGAGGAGAATACTGCCATACTGTTATGAATGCTGAATGAACTCATTATATAT
Source organism: Choloepus didactylus (assembly GCF_015220235.1). Lineage (NCBI taxonomy): Eukaryota > Metazoa > Chordata > Mammalia > Pilosa > Megalonychidae > Choloepus > Choloepus didactylus. The sequence goes on along the minus strand of NC_051323.1, from coordinate 14,535,110 downwards.
AAATTTCAGACATCATTATTAATGATGTGTTTAGAGATTTTGCCTCTTTTTCAATATTACACAGTGATTTCAAAATCCTGGCTTAATATTTCAGTCCAACTGTTCTTTCATTCTCCAACATTCCCAAAACATTTTTGTTGACAAAACAATAAAAACAGCCTTAAATTTGATGGTTTCCTATCAAAGACAGCTAATTTAAACTGGGACCAAAAAGTATCAAACTATAGAAAATCTTCCTAAGAGAATGCCGGCTAATATATCACCACTACTCAGATCACCCCACACAAGCAAATGGGTTATACATGCATGATGTTCCTTCAGAGCCTGAGACATTTGTGAAAAACATGACTTTTCCTTTTTTCCTTTGTTTCAATCCATTGAAATACAGATTGAAGAAAATGAAAATTTCAGGCTTCCTGATTTTATTACATTTCTCTATTACCTTCTGTTCTCCTTGTAGTGTGTTATCAGGGTGAGGTTTTAATTGATGCTGACTCTCAACCTGGCTATGACATATTGTCCCCTGCCAAGCTGAGCTCACAGCATTTGGCCATTTGTTATAAATTCATGCAAAGCTTCACAAACCAATCTCCTCAATATCTTAATGCCTATACAATCACTGACAATTCTGGGTGATGTGGAGACATTAGCATTCTCTAGGTTTCCTTAATATTTACAGATCATAAATAAGCCATATTGTATAAGTTCTATGAGTTATTTAAAATAGATCATTTTCTATTTTTTCCTCTCTGGAATGAAGTGTTGTGTAGATTCTGTTCCATGCTAGGTACTGGTTGCCAAAAGTTGAATGCAGCTTGGCCACTTCATTTAAAGCATATAGAACATAATGGGGAAAGCAAACAATCAAATCAACAATTATATGTTATATATGGGAACATTGTGGTATAAGGACCTACCCCAAAACAATGGAATCTAAATCAATGGAACCTCTCATAAAGAAGTAAAGTTTGAACAGGGCTTTGGGAGATAAACAGGATTAATTATATGAAGAAAGATTTAGTTTTATTACATGATGAGGCAGGCAAGAGTGGGGATCTAGAACAAATGCAAAGATTGCAAGTAGAAGACTACTTCCATTCACTCAGTCAGAAAAGAAGAAAGGTTGCAGGTGGAGATGTTGTTCAGTTGTTGCAACAGGAGTTGGGATGACCACAATTGTCTCAAAAGGTATGAGAGAAAATGTTTTAGTTTCCCAACTGCTAAAACAGATAACATACAATGGATTGGCTTAAAAATGGGAATTCATTGGCTCATGTTTTTGAGACTAAGAGAAGTCCAAAATTGGAAGTGTTCCCAAGGCAATACTTTCTACCAGAAGACTGTGGCATTCTGGGGCTGGCTGCCTGCAATTCTTGGTGCTTGGCTTTCTTTCACATGGCAGTGCATATGACATTCTCTCCTGGCCTCTCTCTCTGACTTTCACTCTCTATATAAAGGACTCCAGTAATCTGTATTAAAGCCCAACTTGATTCATTGGGGCCACACCTTAACTGAAGCGACATCTTGAAGAGCTCTTGTTTACAATGGGTCCACACCTACCTTCATTTAAAGCATATAGAACATAATGGGGAAAGCGAACAATTAAATCAACAATTATATGTTATATATGGAAACTTGGTGGTATAAGGACTCATCCCAAAGCAAAGGAATCTAAATCAATGGAACCTCCCCTAAAGAGGTAAAGTTTGAGCAGGGCTTGAATGTAGACCAAGACCAAGAACATGTCCAAACTGGGGTACACGACTCAATCCACCACAGTAGCTATCTGGAAGGGGAGAGGGAGTTCAGCTGGGGGATTTGGGAGAAAGGATGATTGCTAGTGATTCCCCCTGTGGAAAGAAGGATACCAGAAGTCTAGACTAGAAAATGAAGCCATAAGCAAATTAATAGTTTGCTAGAAAATGCAGCGGTCAGGGGCCTAGAAGTCTTGATGGGAGGTAGAAAAATAGCTATATTCTCATTACAATATATATATATATAATAATTGAATTTTGGGGATGAATTAACACAGTTAACTATTTTTACCATGCAGATGAATAAAATAAGTCAGAATTCTAAACACACTGCCATGTATTAGAACTGTCAATGATTCTGAGATTCATTGTTAACTACTTATAAACATGCCATTCCTCCTTGTGAGATTTCACCTCACAATTAACCTCTTCATTAAGACTTTTCCCTCCATTCAGGCTTCCCCACCCCCTCCCACTTGACTAGAATACCCAACATGCCTCCATCACCAGCTGTTTCTTTTCATAAAACTCCTTCCATTTCAATTTCCTATAGGATATAAGTGTTTATGAGTTTGAATGTTTTGATCATCAAATTATCAAGACTGTAAGCTCATTCAAGGAACAGAAATCTTGCCTTATTATTTATTTATTTATTTATTTATTCATTTATTTTTGGTGTATCTATGGAAGAATTCCCAACCCAGTTAGTTGTTTGCAATCTATTGATGTTCAGTTTTCACCACAGAATACTGAATCAGAATTCCTGGGAAGTAGGGAGTAGGCAGCAATATTTTGGGAAAGTTCCCCAGATGATTTTAATGTTTAGCCATATCTACCACAGTGTTAGTATTTAGTTGGCACTCTGAGAAAAGTAGTACATTTGAGTGGCTTTTATATGCATGGATAAAACTAGCCTATTTAGTACATGACAAACTGCAAATGCACAAGCATTGCAATCGTTTTTCTTCTTGCAATGGTGGGGTCAATGTCCTTTGAATCATAGATGATATTTTAGAGCTAGGAATTAACGACAATGGCACAGTGTATATTTTGCTCATTTGTTGGAACACTCAAACTTGCTTTCAGTCTGGCCATTTACCTGCATTGAATTTATCTTTTTTTTTTAAAGGGTTCTAATGAAATGTATTTTGTAATCGTCTTATGCCATTTTGTGGAAGTCAACAAAAGGCAATTACATTGAAACAATGCCCTGGCCTCAATAATCATACATTGAAAATACTTTTATCTGGAAAAAGCCATTAGGAGATACTCTGAACATGGTAAAAACAGCTTTTGAGTGTTTTGAATGATAGTAACTCAGCTGGACACAAACGTAAAGCCCTATTAAGTCTACTTTATATTCTACAATTCTTGCTTCTCTAGAGAGTTGCTCTTTGACTCCTAGTTTCAAAAATTTTTGTCTAGACCCAGAATACAATAATATAGCTATCTCTCCAGCTTTTCTGAGCATTAAAATTTTCACTAAGATGTGTCAGAGATTATATGAATCCATTAAAATAAACCAAGTTATATTTTACATACAGAGAGAATCACTAGTGCTGCTGCTAAGGGTTTCTAACATGCCAATGGATTGAAGGAGGGACCATAAGCAAAATAACTTTAGCTTATCCCTTATCACCTCTGGGCTTTATTCTGTTTTTGTTTTTTGTTTTTTTTTTGTTTTTTTTTCCCACCTTCATTAGTAATAGTCATTTCTTCTTATCTCACAATAACTCAAAACCTGTCCAGTCTTGCTTTTTCTGGAAAAGTCTGTGGTTCCATAAGGTCTCTCTTTCCCAGGATTTCTTTCCTTCTATCCTCATAAAGCTTTCTTTTAGTTAGCTAACATCCGGAAAGAATGGAATCTTTTATAATAAGTTTTTAAATTTAACATGTAAAGGCACAGAACAAAATTTAAAATAGTATAAGCTATGAAGAAGGTTATCTCCTATAATTTTACCACTCTGATGAAGAACATAGCTTTTTGATCATATTCATGAATAATTGTGCATGTCCTTTCTATTCAGTGTCCTTCCTTTCCTCAACTTTTAGCTCTCTCTCTCCCCATAACTCTAGGTCACTCAGCCAGTTCCTGGCAAATAAAACTAATCATTTTCAGTCTGACTCCTAATTTTATGTTTTCTCCATTTTCAATGTCTAACAATAAGTCTTTGAAGTTACAACAGAAATTGAGAACTTGCTTAGAGGTTCTACCTGAGGAAATTCAGCCAATCATTTTCTTAAACTGAAGAATTACCTTCTTCTATCAGGCATGTTAACTGTAATCACCAGATCTGTGAATTCTGAATTAGTCACAAGTGGGATACATGTGGAGCACGGAGAGAATAGGGCCAAGAGTCTATACCCTCAGGTAGGTATAGGAAACTCTGCTGACAAATGGCACGACAAATGGGGCAGCCGGCTCACTACCTGGAAAGCGGAATGGGTGTGAAAATGCATTTACCCTACATGAATGACTCCATCAGAAAAAATCCCAGTGAGCCCCTGTAGTACTGAAAGTCAAGCCACTAAATGAGAATGCAACCAATTCCATAAAATAATTCAGTACGGACAACCAGACAAAGAGTTATCGAAAAAGCTGAATACTAAAGAAGCTGAGGCAACCCACAGAAAGTATCCTTAGCACTAGGACTGGAGAGACAAAGAAAGGATATTGTCCCCAGAACCGCAGTGCCAGGGTCACTATGTGGGAGCTGGAATGATGAGACAGGGATGCCTAACGAGCTGAGTCACAAAGGAGAAGCAGATACTGGCTGAACCATCACCAAACAGAGGGAGAGAAATATTCTGCTTCTCTTTTTCTCCTGCCCTTAATCTGCTACCAGTGGCTGCATTAATTGAAACTAACAGGAAACCACTGGACAAGAGAGCAGAGCAAGGGAAATGGATTGGGGAGCAAACAGGCAAGCGATGGGCAAAACCTTCAATCCAACCATTACTCTAATTCTGAGAAAAATTGTACCTTAAAGAAATTCAAATAATCATTATCCTTATTCAGTAATCTAAAGGTATATATTTCTTACTGCTTCCAATAATTATTATCACAAGGGTCATTATTACTCTACCAGTAGTCTTTTCAGCAAAGAAGGGTGGGGTGAAGGAATTTATTTTGAACTAACCATGGCCAAATTAATGGCAGTGAAGCTGTCAGAAAGACTCCATTCACATAGCCATGTCTAGTGACATCTTAAAAATTAGTAAAGAAGATTTCTACATTAAATCTTCCTTATATGCTCTAGATAATTCATATTTTCCACTGCTCTTTATCTTATATTAATTGTAACATGAATGAAATGTAAGTCTTACATTACTGTATTCAGCTCTATTCCACAGTTCTCCCATGCAAGTAAAATGCTCTGTGTACTAACATATTTGTTAATTCTCCATGAATATTTCCTCCCCACTTAATGATATGCTTTTTGTGAACAGAGACAATCTGTAATATGTCTGTTAGTTCCAATGACACCTGATCCAGTGCTAGGCATATAGCAAGGAATTTCAGAGTTAATGAAATGTAGCTCATTTTTTACTTGTTACACATATACACCAAAATGCATAGATGTATGGGATGACCTAAAGGTACAGGGAAAAAACCCCACAGTGCATTCTGACGTGACAAAATGACATGCGTAGGTTTATAATATTTAGAAATAAAAATATCATTTCAGGTAAATTACTTAAAAGAATAATTATTATAATACTAATACAGTGAGACAGCAGAGGTCCTGTGAAAATGTAAATCCACCTTGGAATATGTGAAACTATTAATAAACACATTCTAAATGGTTTATATTATCTTTATGCAAACCTGATCATTAACTCATGTGATAAGTATGTGTATTCCTATTTTACAGATGAGAAAAATGGAGGTGCAGATATTTAAGCAAACTTCTGTACATCAAATAATACTTTATAGCATTTGGTTGAGAAACCCAGTCTGCATCTTCATTTTCAAAGCATCTGCTCCTCACTTTATACCATGCTTTCTTTCTGGTACAAACACTGTTAGGTAGTTAGTATATATATCAGGTATCATTTACTTCTAGTACAATTGCTTGAGATGATCTTTCTTGGTTAAAATAAAAAGTCTTTGTATGTATTTTACCCACTTAGAGATGAAACATTTTAGGAATAAGCTGTAGATTCCAGGCATGCAATCCAATATCTTTGTACCCACTGCTCACATAATGAACTTTATTGTACTTCATTAAAAATACAGAATATATATCTATTTGAAGATTCTCTTCTGTCATATTTTTGTTTCAAGATTTCAAATTGATCTACTAATCAAAGTTAGGTTAATTGTTCTGAGTTAATGGCATAGAAACTCTCTTCAACACCAGCTGACACCTCCACATGGTACCAGGAAACAAGAAACCCTGGTAGATTATTCTGTCAGGAATTACATTCTTAAATACAATTTTCATTTTGCTATAAATACTATCAACATCAACTTCAGCATAACAGGTAGGAAAGTATTCTCTTGTCAAATAACTGGGAACATAGCCAATTTGAGAGCAAGGGGCAGGATTAAACAGATCAGCAAGTTGTCATATTGAGTCAATGCAGTCTAATGGTCAAAAGAAGGAACTCTGGACCAGTTCCTGAACTCGATAAGTATGTCAGCTGATTATGCTGTTTAACCAATCTTGGCTTCATCTAGTTTTCCTTATCTATAAAATGGGCATGATTATAACAGCACCTATCTCATAGAATTGACATCAAGACCAAAGGAGTTAATGCATTTAAAGCACATACGACAGCACCCCGCACACAGTACATTTTCACTACTGTTAGTTGTCATCATTATATTACACAGGGATTTTTAAACAGGCCCCACATTATTTTCCAATGGCAAAAGAAAAGACTTCTTTGTGACTCTGTGCTTTTCTGGTGGTGCAGAGGTCTGTGAACGCTCAACTGCAGACAACTTGGAACCCCCATGGGGCTACCGGAATAAGGTGAGCTAAAGAAGTCTCTTTCCTCTTCTTCTTTTATCATCCAGGATATTACAGACACACTTCAGTTCACAGATGCTAAAAAGACACAGGGATCCTTGGGAAGGTGTGATCGATCCTTCGTTTGATGAGACTCAGCAGGGAGAAGAGTGGTTCACTTCATATATCCCAACAGTAGGGTAGATATAGAGGAGATACAGAATGTGGAACCAAATGGCAATCAGCCATCTAACCCTTGAAATAAAAGGCTGTAGCCTGAACTCAAGAGCAAACTGAAATGTAGGTACTCAGAATTTTCCTTGGGGTTGTCCAAGATTCCACATTGAGCATATACACTGAGCTGAAGCAAAGACCTTACTTTGATCTACCAATAAAGAATTCACTAAATTTCCACCTTACTTAAGTGCTAATGATCTGATGTAGAGGTGACATCACAATATAATTCCAATATGTGAGTGAGGTGACAGAAACCGGAACCCATAAAAAGGATGCATGGGACAAAGTTGTAGCTTGGGAACATCCTAATTCTGCCTATTCCTTATTAATTGTCTTTGGTTATTTTTAAAACAGGAATGATATTTCTTTGCAGAATTGTTAGTTTTATTAAACAAAATACTGTATTTAATGCTTAGCTCCATTTTAGATGCACAGCAGGTCTACACTAAATAAGCCTATTGTTATTTTATTACTTTATGTTTTCAGTGCAATGACATTTATTATGTACAATGGCAGAACTTACTGTGGCCTCCTTAAATTGGTTACAAAATGCTAAATTTCTCTGACATTTTCAGTAGAAATAATAAGATCTACAAGAAGATTTAATTTATTGAGTTCATAGTTACTTGTATTGCATGCAATGCTTGCATTATTAAACCTCCACTTAAGTACAATACTAAAAAGTGGTAAATGGCAAGATTGCTAATTTCTACATAACTCTTTTTATCATTGTTAATTTGCATATATGGACAATCATCTCCAGCCATCTGTTAACTCTTCTCTCTGAAAAAGAGCTGTTTATAATTCTATCAGTATATAGCCCTTCCTTCAATTAAACAGATGTTGTGGCATTCAGCATCCCAGAGAGTCATTCTTTCATCTTTAATCCAGTGACATAGTTTTATGTGAGGTATCATCATAGTCTTTTCCATTACTGAAAAATTTAGAGTCTGTTTCTTTGGATTAAATAAAATCAAAATTCCCGTATAATTTTAATTGACTCATGCTATGCCTATGAACTTTACAAATGTCTCCTTTTAATAAGCTGATAATGATATACACACTTTCCATATATGGCTTAAGGGAGTCAATTTTGGATGGCCACTACTTTGATTATGAATTAACATAAGCTAAGCATCATTCCTTAATGCAACAATATGAACGTCAGAATTTCAACTAAAATTAGTTATATTATGGTCAAAAGACACATTTCAAGACCAAAAAAAAAAAAAAAAAAAAAATTCTAGGAAGGAAGAAAGAAAGGAAGAGTGGTTATAGATGACGGTTTTGAAGGAAATGAGGTCAGGGAAAAAGCAGTCACCCTTCAAACCTGTGGCCTTCACCAAGTAGAAAGGTGTTTTAGATGCTTCATTAATGAGAAGAATAGCATGTCCCAAAAATACACTTCAGAGTTACATGGTACAATTGGACACTTAATGTCTAGATACATCACTCGCCTTAAAGAAAATGTCATGGGCTAATTAGGAGGTAGCCTAATACTATATCTTTAATGAGTAGAATTATGACTTATTTTTTTTTCTCCTTTACTATTCTTGATATTTCCTCATTAAACACAAATTGGCTTGTTCCATCATACTTTGAGCAAAAAAAGCATCAAAGTCTCACTTTTGAGGTGAAACTTGGAGGCTTAGTTCCTATCATTTTCATTTGAAGAGGTTAAGGGACACTTTCAATTCGTTAGAATAGAGACCTGCTTCAGAAACCTGATAAACAGCCAGACTTTCCTTTTAAAGTTTAATTGAACTTTGACCCTTCCAGTTCCTACAGAATGATGGATGTTAATTGTCACTGCTGAACGATTATAAAGTCCCACAGATTTTAACTGATCATATTGTCTTAATTAGTAAAAGTTTAAGAATTTTGTTATATATTTAACATTATTTTTTACTCGAATGATTGTTTCTAATGGCAACATCAACAAACTACGGGCCAACTGTAATATCCCTCTCCTCCCCATACATCATTTGATTCCTGGTCCTTTTTCTTGCTGTGCTGCATGCTGACTGCTGGAGCTAGAAGATTCAGGAGGGAAGACTTCTACTCCTTATAGAAAAGCTGAGGACTATGATGCTTGACAAAGCCCTCCCACAATGCAACTAAGACTTGGGTACACTAAAAAACAGGATCTGTAGAGCATTGCTGGGCTCTCAAGTATGTACTGGTCATCTTCCTGGACAACCAGTGAGGTGAAACCTGACTTACACCATTGCTATTATACAAACTGGAAAGCCAGAGTAGCCCTGGGTGCAAACAGACCCCAAATATTTTTTTTAAAGAGTTCATAATTCTGTGCATAGAGTAACTCAAGACTGGCAAGGCTGATAATATAGTAGGTAAGGCCAAGACTTTGTTTCTTAGAAGAGGTAATAATAAGCCTACTTTAAGAAATATATATGTAATAAGTGGCAGTCTACTTACAATTTCTCTCTTTAAGATAGCTTGTTTACCTAAGCAGGTAAAACTTAATCCCCTATATTTGTGCTCTCCATTTGAAAGGGTAGTATGTGACAGAGCACAGGAATAAGACTTGTTAAGGTGCACACATTTCAGAGGCTTTAAAACTTAGGGATGCATCAGGATTTCTTGGGGAAGTTTTTGAAAAACAAAGAAGGCATATCATAGGCCAATGAATCAGAATTTGGGGGCATAGTGCAGGACTGGTACCTAGGCATTCATTTTTCTTTTTTAAATTCTTCAGGTGATTTTGATGCACAGCTATTGCTAGCTATTCCATCTTTCTGTTGAGAATACCATTTACTCAAATCTGCTTACTCTTAACACCATAATTTTGGGGTCCAACTGTGATAGCAATATTTCTCTAGCAGCTAAATTTAACTGTATTAATTGAGAATGGCTTGGCCTACATCACAGAATGAATGACATCTATTTCTCAGGACTTTAATTTGAAGATAATGTACAAATAAAACAAATTGTACTTTAGGAATTAGCTTCAAATTACTCCTCACTTAAACTAGAGGTAGAAGTGGTCAAGGCAAACTTGACTTTCTGTTTGGGGGTTGTACTGGTTAGGCTTCTGTAGGGAAACAGAACCAACAAGAGATATCTGTAAATGTAAGATTTTATGAAAGTGTCTCACACAACTGTGGGGATGCATGAGTCTAAATTCCACAGGGCAGAATGCAAGAGTTTGAATTCCATATGGCAGGCAGCAAACTGGCAACTCCAATGAAAGTGTTCAGTGAACTCAGGAAACACCGGATAGCAGAAGTGAAGTTTCTCTCTCTTCACCCTTAAAAGTCATCAACTGATTGGATTAAACCAGCTGATTGAATTCTCTCGTTGCAGAAGACACACTTTTCATTGAGGTAATCAGCCACAGATGCAGTCAACTGATGATTTCATAAACCTGCCACCAATGTCCTTGAAGTAATGGTTAGGCCAGTGCTTGTTTGACCAGACACCTGGACACCATCACCTGGCCAAGTGGACACATAAACCTAATTATCACAGGGGTCGTGCTGGTTCTGCTCCATTTAATGCTTTGCTCTACTTCTCCATATCCTATCACATCTGCTGTGAGACAATTTCTTTCTTCTCTAAATGCTTTTATATCAATTACAGATAATTATAGGTCTTTCTGTGTACAGTCACTAAAAATTAATACTTTGAGCATAGTCTTCATCAATCACATTTTCATGTAGTAGATTGCTTTACCCTTGATAGCTGTTGATGGCAGACTTGGAACATATCTTATACTGCTTGATTGTCAAATGAGTAGAATGGATATGTCATTACATATGGAATGTTTCCATTGTTGATGACTATATCCATTGCACAGCACCTAGCATAGGATAAAAGTTCAATATAAATATTCAATAAACAAAACCAAGCTCTCTTTACCCTAAAACCATTGCTCAGAGTCGGAAATGCTATCAGATCTTTTCTCTTTAACAGTAGCTCTCTGCAAGGAATGACAAATAGTAGGAATAAATGGTTGGTTGACTCTTACCCCAGAAAGTACATCTATCTCTCTTAGTACCCTATACCTCTATTCTGTGCCTTTCTGCTTTGTTTTTTGATTGGCCCTGTGATATGGGAAATGGTTTTAAATTCTGTTCAAAATTTAGTAAAGGGAAAGCAGTTTCCAAATGGAAAAAGAAGTGGAGAATTCCCCCCACATATCTGAAGCCATTGGATTTTGATACTGATATTTCCTAGTGACAGTTACAAACAGTTCTCCCAAACCCCTGGCTATATAATGCTTTATGTCAAGTTTCACATACACAACTTTTTCAATAAGCTTGGCTAAGGTGGCTTTTGCAGCTAAATTTGTGCAAAAGTTGTGATTCCTACATTTAATAAATAAGTGCCAGTCACCAGGTAAAGCAATAGTGATATTGCAATAAAAAAGATTGGGATTCCGTAAACCTCTAGCAGTCCGAGAGCATGGAGGTAGCGCTCCGTCTTCCGAAAACGGGGAAGTTAGTGGTGGTCGGCGGCGGCATTGCAGGCGTCACTTGTGCGGAGCAGTTGGCTATTCAGTTTCCATCAGAAGATATTCTCCTGGTGACAGCATCTCCTGTCATTAAAGCTGTTACAAATTTCAAGCAGGTTTCTAAAATATTGGAAGAATTTGATGTTGAAGAACAACCAAGTACCATATTAGAAAACCGCTTTCCCAACATTAAGGTTATAGAATCTGAAGTAAAGCAACTGAAGAGTGAAGAACACTGCATTTTAACAGAAGATGGCAATCAGCATGTGTATAAGAAACTCTGTCTTTGTGCTGGAGCTAAACCGAAGTTGATATGTGAAGGAAATCCTTATGTATTAGGAATCCGTGATACAGATAGTACTCAGGAATTTCAGAAACAGCTCACTACTGCTAGAAGAATAATGATTGTAGGGAACGGTGGTATTGCAGTTGAGTTAGTTTATGAAATTGAAGGCTGTGAAGTGATTTGGGCCATTAAAGATAAAGCTATCGGGAATACTTTCTTTGATGCAGGGGCAGCTGAATTCTTAACTTCAAAGCTCATTGCTGAAAAACCAGAAGCTAAAGTTGCACAGAAAAGAACCAGATGTACAACTGAAGGAAGGAAAAAGGAAACAAGAACCAAAGCTAAGGATGGTAATGTAGGTAGTGCATTGGGACCTGATTGGCATGAAGACTTGACTCTTAAAGGAACCAAAGAGTTTTCTCATAAGATTCACATTGAAACCATGTGTGAAGTAAAGAAAATCTACCTTCAGGAAGAATTTAGAATTCTGAGGAAGAAGTCCTTGACTTTTCCAGAAGACCATCATAATAAGTCAGTTAAACCAACTGATAAAGAGATGTGGCCTGTGTATGTGGAATTGACTAATGAAAAGATATATGGCTGTGATTTCATTGTCAGTGCTACAGGAGTTATACCAAATATAGAACCTTTTCTCCATGGCAACAATTTTGATCTAGGACAAGATGGTGGCCTGAAAGTAGATGATCATATGCAAACGTCACTTCCTGATATCTATGCAGCAGGTGACATCTGCACTGTATCGTGGCAGCCCAGCCCAGTCTGGCAGCAGATGAGGCTGTGGACCCAGGCTAGACAGATGGGATGGTATGCCGCAAAGTGCATGGCTGCAGCTAATTTAGGAGACACTATTGACATGGATTTCAGCTTTGAACTTTTTGCTCATGTAACAAAATTTTTTAACTATAAGGTTGTATTGCTGGGAAAATACAATGCACAGGGCTTAGGTTCAGATCATGAACTAATGCTGAGATGTACCAAAGGAGAAGAATATGTCAAAGTTGTCATGCAAAATGGGAGAATGATGGGAGCTGTCTTAATTGGTGAAACTGATTTGGAAGAAACATTTGAAAACCTAATTTTAAACCAAATGAATCTTTCATCCTATGGAGAAGATCTGCTAGATCCAAATATTGACATAGAAGATTATTTTGATTAAAAAGGACATTTCAAGAAAACATACATTTCCAAATAAGACAAAAAAAATCATAAGCCAATATTGTGAATAACTGCACTGATTTAATGATGACCACACTGAAGATAATTTTAGTGGAAAAATATTAAAATCTAAGAAGAAAATCAGTTCAATTTATTTACTTATATATTTTCTAACATAAAATTAACTATTGTGTAAAAAATCTTAAATTATTCATCTGTATTTTTTAACCTTAAATATGTTCTTTCATCATTTAGATTTGGAGCAAATTTAGCTCAGTGGTTATCTACTTAACCAAAATGTAGACCAGAAAGTCACTCTTCGATGAAGATTTTGAGTTGTCAAAATAGGGCTGTGATTGGAGAGTTGCTGCCTAATGAGAACAGTTTCTGTTTAGAGTAATGAAAAAGTTCTGGTAATAGACAGTGGTGACAGTAGCACAATATTGTGTATGTAATTAATATCACTGAATTGTATAAAACAGTGGTTATAATGGGAAATTTATATACAACAGTGGTTATAATGGGAAATTTGTATGTAAGTTACCACAATAAAAATTTTTAAAAAAACAAACAAACAAAAAAAAAAAAAAAAAAAAAAAATTGGGCCCCTGTCCTTAAGGGGTATAAAGGAGGAAGCTAGAAATGAAAACAAATACAATATAAAACATCATGATAAATTCTGGAAATTACCAGAGTAATATCAAATTGCAGGGTGTTGAAATTTTGTGAGTAATGTTAAAATCATATTTTTACCAGGGAATTCTTCCTTGCTAACTAACTAGGCATGCTGGAAATTGATGCCCACTCTTAAAGGTCATAAAAGATTCGTGAGGAACCCTTATAATTTTTAGCCTGACTCTTTGTTGAATTCTTTGGATGGGGTAGCATATCAGTTCTATTTCTTTTGATGTGTATAGGTTCAGGAGATGTGAAATTCTTTGAAGAGAGCCACTACAGTGCACCAGAAAAGCAGGGTTTGTACCATCAGGTTTTCCCTGTATATACTTTATGTGCTTAATGGGTTTATATGGTCATTGTTTGGAATTACTGACCAAAATTCATTGCCTGTCGAGTCACTAGAATCAAAATATCAAACAGAAGGCCTCAAGTCCTTTCCTCTAGAGAGCTGAACTCCTACAGCACTCATTCCCTAACAATCAGGAAGCCCATAGGAAAATATAAGAATGTGATTTAACAAGTGGGTGCATATGGAAGCAGATATCCAGGACCCATAGCTCAGAATACTGATAATGTATGAGAAGAAATGGATATCCCTCATTTATACAACAGAACCAATAAAAATATTGGGAATGTTCTTAACACTGTGTAAATGTTTTCCTGACATTTATTCATCTCAAGGTCAGGGCACTCTGTGAAGTTTGGCAGAAAGTAACATGAGGGTTAAGTCACCCCTTTGCCACTCAACAGCTGTGCAGCTTCAGGGAATTCAGGTCAAGGATGACAACAGCTAATGTTCCTAAAGCTGCACCTTGTGCCTGCGTCTCCTCAAACCCTGCCTTCCCCCATGACGAAGACTCCTGAGGTGGAGAAAGGTTACACAACTTGTCCTGGGTCACACAGCTCCTGAGAGGTCAGACAGCCAGGAGTCGCGTCCAGGCTGGTCCCAGGAACCATGATTATCACCACCACTCCAATCTTTTAAGCTCTTGAGACTCAGTTTACTCGTTTGCAATCTAAAGATGATGATGAAATCCATCACTGAAGTTGTAAGGAGGAAATCAACCCAGAAAGATGCGCAATAAGTAAATGTTGAGTCAATTGATTAATTAATTCATTAATGGATTAATGACAGGCATAAGTTTCTGAAGTATCTGGAGGTCATGTAGACCCATAAAAAGAGCATCAGACCTGGAGTGAAAGAATCTCGTCCATTCTGCATTTGACATGTCAAATGTACAATACAGGGAACATTAGTTCATCTCTCTAGGCCTCAATGTTTTCATCTGTAAAGTGAGATTAAATAATAACTATCTCCTAGACTTTTCTGGGGAGATTAAATGAGGTGATGTATAAAATTGGCACCAAGTAGGAACTCAATTATGGCTATTGTTAATATATGAATGGACTGCTGAGATCTATGAAAGGCGGAATTGTTTCTTTCCTACTACTCTCTGTTCTCTCTCTTTTCCCTTCCTCTGTCACTCAGCAAATATTTATTAAGGACTTGCAGGTAAATAGTGAGGAACTTATTCTCCATTAATATTTACTGAGTTTATTAATTAATTAATAATGGTTGTGCAGATTTTAACTATGCTCTGTAGGTAAATAAGTAATTACTGTTTGCCTTGCACCTATACATGCTATACTGCATACAGATAAGACATATAATAAGGCCATGCCCTTGAATATTGTAAATCTTTCTAGGGAGAAAAATAAAACTACGTGAAAATTTATTTGGGTTGATTAGCCATTTGTGTTTGCTTTTGGTACAAAGTAGCACATTCGAACAGAATATTTTGAAGAGAAAACATAGATAGATATTCTTATTTATCTATAGAGATGACAAACGTCTATGTTTGAAAATGAATAGTAAATGGCTATTACATTTGGTAAGTAATTCACATATTTATTTTTTATATCTAAGAAATATAAAATATATTCTATGCTGACAAGCATGTTGATGGAAATAAAAGATGTGAAAATACGCACAAATTTTTATTTAATATTTTACTATTTATTTTTAGTAAAATGTATAAAGCTATAAATTTTATAGTTTTAGAATGTATATGTATAATTTTTACTTTTAAACATTTTTGCTTATTTTCCAATTAGAAACCTGTTTGTTCATACTAAATAATCAGAAAATCCTAAAAATCATAAAGGAGAAAACTTTAAAACCAACTGAAATTCTTCTATCCAACATTTTATTTAAAATGTGAACAAGGGATTGTCTTTAACTTGTGTTTGTCAGAGAATTCTTTCCTTCCATCCCATCTCCTGCCCTGAGTAAAATGTGCCCCAGGCAGGGCTGCAAATTATAAAGCAAAAATAAAAATTAGGAATGATCATCCATAGTTTATATGCTTTATTAATCATTATAATGTAGACTCAGTGGCACTTGTTACAATGACTTGTTATTATAGAATACAAATTTTAAAAATTCCCTTTATATTCCATACCTCCAATTAAAACAGATAAACAAACAGGTCTGCTATTGTTAGTTTGTTTTCTGTCTTTTAACATTTTCTACTGATATGTTTATTACAGAAGAAAAATATATAAATATATATAAATCTTGCAAGTGACTAAAATAATTCCTCATCCTTAATAGATCTCTAAGAAAAGTTTTTCAAATGATTTAATGTTATCTCAAAATTAAATAAGCATTATTTGTTGAGCTTAGGTAAAACACTCAGTCACATATGCAGGTTTACCCTCTCAAGGCAAATCTATATTCTATAAACCTTTCTTTTGACGTACTCAGAATCCCTAACTGCTTGGGTAGACCATTAGTCTTAAAATAGAACTGTTTGCCCAGGCCCAATGGAGAATATGCTAATAGTTGAGTGACTTTCGGAACATCATGGATTTAGACAGTCTTTACACTGTGCCTCTAAGATCTCAACTAGATCCTCCAATTCAACATCCAGTGGCCCTTTCCCTGTGCTCCAGGTTATACTTTCAGTGCATTTCCTTATATTCCACTGGATGGAAAGTTAATGAAATGTGTTCTCCACTGACACTTTTTCCCAGGCATATCTAGGGACAAGCTGATTGGATTAATAGCACTGCCACCTGCTTTCCTATTTCTCAGTGCTAGGCATTGCTAACACCTGCCTTTATAGAGGCTGCCTCTGTCATTTGCAGCCCCCAACCCCAGCCTTCTGTGTGTTAGCAGCCATCTGCTTTAAGAATTTAAGTTGTAGCCTCTGAGAAACTATAGGAAAGAAAATTGCAATGTTATGAATTTCCAAATTGCCATAGCTCACGCTCAATGTTTATTTTATTTTAATATTACTGCCAATGGGTTTTGCTGAGTGAAATAAATTTAGCACTAATGAGCATATTGTGAAAGTTTAAAAACACAATGTAATAAATGATTCAAAGTAATCTCTACAAAAATGACTTCAAAAGGCCGAGGAGTCACTGAGCAGGAGGGAAACCAAGAGGATGCAAAGGAGCAACAAATATTTTGGTGAAAGCAATTATGATTTTTATATTAGCAATTAATCAAGTAGTCCTTGTTTCTCTCAATATCACAAAGACAGAGTTGTGCAATGAAAAAACCAGGTCAATTTAATTACAAAAATCTCCCAGATTAATTAGCTGATTAAATTAACCTGACAGGGCCTGGCAAATAGTAGGGTTTATGGAGGTTTGTTCCTGTCTAATCTTTGCTTCCTTCTTGTTTCCCAATGTTTTCAATAAAGATCATGCATGTGGGCTGGCATTAACTTTCACAGATAGGTTTATGAATTATGTTGCTCGATATGACAGTCTTTTTTGAAATAATTACTTTACAAGATTATTTAAAGGAACGCATATTCTAGACTTTAAGGTATGATTGTGTTTTCCAATTTTTGTCTCATGCATATGCCCTTGCTATTGTATTTTTCTTAGTATTGCTATTTTAAGTAGCAATTGATATATATATAGGATTTTCAGGCAAAATAAAATATTGGGACATGGAGATAATATTAAAGTTAGTATCAACTTGGTTTTGATATGACAATTACAAATTGTTATATCACATTGAAAACCCTGGAGAGCAAATTTGAGGAAATAGAGAATCAAAGAGATTCAATTTTTTTTCTCACATTCCCATAGAAGAACCAAGATATTAATCATGATGAATGCTACCCAAAGTTCCTGCTCTTTTTGCCCTACTACATTGCCTTCCACATAGCAATTGCATGCTTACACTGTTAAAGGTAAACTATAGTCTTCAATTCTACTTCTGTACTTCCCTTCTCTCTTTAACCCATTCCAATCCAGTTTGGCCCCATCCTGAGAGGGAAGAGTTAATCTCTTCCAAATTAATCTCCTGCAGAGTGGCAATTCAGAAAAGTAGTCTTCCTTCTGCAGAGCTACAGGGAGTAAACAGGGCATTTGTACCTGGACAACCCCAAACCTGGGACTCGGTCCACCTGATCATCACAGAGGAGTGTCAGAAGCTTTTCCAGCCATGCATCCTTGTGTGGGGAATCTTGCTGCCTTCATTCTGCAATGCACAGCTTGGACTTCAGCTCATTTGTTACTCCAGGGAAAGGGCAGGTATTACTCCCAACCACTAAAACTGAGTTGGGGGATTGGGTTGCAGCCAAGTTTCTGTCATTATATTGCTTCTCTATGCTGTCCTTGTTATGTCAGAGTAAGAGCTAGTGCTTCTTTAATGTAGCTGAAAATTCTCAAAGTCAAGAGTGAGGCTCCTTCACTTGGAATCTGATGTCTATCCCGGCTAGATACCTGGGTGTTGTTTTAGAATGAATGAACATGGTGTCAAGCATTCACACCCCGGCTCCTACTTCCATGAATTGAACAAGCAGGATGATGTGCTGCTTGACCATTTGACCTTCCCTCCCACTTTTTAAAATGAAAAGCCAAACTATCCAGCAAAATTCCTGGGTCACCCCCATGATTCCAAATCAAGCGTTCAGTCCTCTATCCTTACGTTACTCATCCTAGCCACAGCATTTGCAACATTGATCATCACCCAGCTCTCCTTGAATCTCTTTCATCATTAGTTTCTGGAATACCGTACCCTTGGTCCTTTTCCTACCTCACTAGAAAGTGCTCCTTGGTCTCCTTTGCTGGGTCATACTTGAACTTATAAGCTCTGTAGAGTGTTCCAATGCTTTGTCCTTCTCTGTACTTCTCTATGTGTATCCCTAGGTAACCTCATCCTGTTCCATGACTTATGAATCACATTTAATCAATGAGTCACGATGTTACACTTGCAGTCCCAAACTCTTCTCTATCCCACAGATTCCTTTACCCAATCTACTTCTCAACTTTATAAGATAATCTTGGCAAATGAGTTCTAACTTTCCTTGATCTGTAGGGAAATCTAGATCACTAATTTGTACCAAAAGTTTAATCAGTCCAAATTTGCCCACCCACAACCTTGCTTCCTTTTCAAATTCTTTTGAACATGTGTCTAGTTAATGTGGTCAATTCAATTGGAATCATTCTTGACCCTTCTCTTTACTAACACTCCATATACAAGCCATAAGCAAATTATGTTGACAATTCTTCTGAAATAAATTCGGAGTCCTTACCCTGCTCCCCACCTCCACTGCTATCTCTATTGACTAAGGCACCATCATCTCCTGCCTGAACGTAGCAGGAGCTTCCTAGCTGTTTTCAGTGAATTCATTCCTCCTCTCCAGGTGAACATTTTCCTAGTAGCAACAGCAGAGTGATGGTTTTGAGCAGAGGATTGATTGACCTTGCTGCGTATTTATCATTCATTAGTCTCCTTGCGCCCAGCACACATGCCGCTCTCGGTCAATATGCCAGCTGCTCCGTCTCCCTGGAAGGCTATTTTCTTAGCTACCTGAATAACTTGCTTTCTTACTTTCTTCAAATCTCTGCTTTTTCAATTGTCTTTATTGAGTTTCACATATAAAATTGCAAATCCCTTACAATAATGTTGTATCCACCCATCTCGCTTTATATTTCTATATTTCTTCATTGCAGTTACACCAATCAGGATGCTATTGCTTATTGTGTTACCCCCAGCCACCCACCCCCAGAATATGCTACAAGAGAGCAAGGATGTTTTTCTGTTTTGTTTTGTTTGTTTTTGTTTCCCACTAAGTTTTCAGTGTCTAGGACTTTGCTTGGTACATAATAGGCATTCCTTGTGTAATTTTCAGTTCCTTGCTATAAGTTTGTTCTCAAACACAGGAGATCTTAATCTGAAAGTGTCACACACTTAATATTCATTTGACACACACTTAATATTCATTTGACACATACTAAGCAACCACGTCATTAATTAGTAATCTATAATTATTAATTATTCAATGCTAATAAATTATTTACTGAATATGCTTTTTGATTCATAAAAATACAAGAACTGTATTATATGCTGATGGAAATATACAGATAACTAAGACATCACCCAAAGAGGACCTAAATAATCAAAGAAGGCCTAAGTAAGTTAAAGGGCATTCCTTGCTCATGGATTAGAAGGTCAAATTTCTTTAAAATATCAATTCTACCCAAATTTATCTACAGATTCAATGCAAATACAATCAAAATTTCAACAGCCTATATTTCAGAAATGTAAAAGCCAATTATTAAATTTATTTGGAAGGGTAAGGGGCCTCAAATAGCCAAAAACATCTGGAAAAGGAAGAATGAATTGGAAGCCTCACACTTCCTGATTTTAAAGCATATTATGAAGCTACAGTGGTCAACACAGCATGGCACTGGCAAAAAGATAGACATATTGATCAGTGGAATTGAATTGAGAGTTTAAAATTAGACCCCCAGGTCTATGATCAATTGATTTTGACAAGCCAGCCAAGTCCACTCAAATGGGATAGAACATTTTCTGCAATAAATGGTTCTGGGAGAACTGGATATCCATATCCAAAAGAATGAAAGAGGACCCCTATCACATTCCCTATACAAAAATTAACTCAAAATCAATCAAAGACCTAAACACAAAAGCCAGTACCATAAAACTTTCAGAAGAAAATGTAGTGAAACATCTTCAAGATCTAGTGGCTTGCAGTGGTTTCTTAGACCTTACACCCACAGCACAAGCACCAAAAGAAAAAATAGATAAATGGGACTGTCTCAAAACTGAATATATTTGTGCTTCAAAGGACTTCGTCAAAAAGGTGAAAAGACAGCCTACCCAATTGGAGAAAATATTTAGAAACCACAAATCTGATAAAGGTTTAATATCCAGAATATATTAAGAAATCCTACAACTCAACATTAAAAAGACTAATTTTAAAATGGGCAAAAGTATGAATAGACATTTTCCAAAGGAGAATTACAAATTGCTAAAAAGCACATGAAAAGATGTGCAACTACACTAGCTATTAAGGAAACGTAAATCAAAACCACAGTGGGATATCCTTTCACACCTACAAGAATGGCCACTATTAAACTACAAATGTTGGAGAGGATGTGAGAACTAGGAACACTCATTCACTGCTGGTGGAAATGTAAAATGGTGCAGCTCTGTGGAAGACAGTTTGGCGGTTCCTCCAAAAATTAAATATTGAGTTGACCTATGACCTGGCAATTTTGCTTCTCAGTACATACCCAAAAGTTCTGAAAGCAGGGACACTAATAGAATTTGCACACTGATGTTGATAGCCTCACTATTCACAGTTGCCAAAAGATGGAAACAACCCAAGTGTCCATGAACGAATGAATGGATAAATAAAATGTGGTCTATACATACAATGGAATATTTTTCAGCAGTAAGAAGGAATGAAATCCGGAAGCATATGACAACATGGATGTACGTTGAGAACATTATATTGAGTGAAATATCAGACACAAAAGGACAAATATTATATGATCTCACTGATGTGAACTAATTATAATAGGTAAACTCATAGTGTTAAAATAAAGAATATTGGTTACCAGGAGAGAGGAGGCTGGAGAATAGAGAGTGGATGCTTCTTATGTGCAGAATTTTTAACTCAGTTGAATTTATATGTTTGGAAATGGATAAAGGTGATGGTAATGCATTACGATAAGTATAAGTAACAGCACTGAATTATGTGTGTGACCGTAGTTGAAAAGGGAAGTTCAGAGTTGGGTATGTCACTAGAAGGAAAACTAGAGGATAAAAGTTAGGACTGTATAACACAGTGAACCCTGTAGTGGATGATGACTGTGGTTAATAATACAGATATAAAGACATTTTTCATGAACTAGAACAAATGTACATCACTATTACAAGGAGCTAATAATAGAGCGGTATATGGAGAAAAATTCTCCTACAGCAAAGTATGGACTATAGTTAACAGTAATGTTTTTAACATTCTTTCCTCAGCAGTAACAAAGACATCATACTAATGCTAGAGGTAAATAATAGGGGGCGAGAAAGGGGTATGGGATGTTTTGGGGTTTTTTTTTGTTTTTTTTTTTTTGTAGTAATGAAAATGTCCCAAAATTGATTGTGGTGATGAGTGCACAACTATGTGATGATAGCTGCTGAGCCACTGATTGTATACTTTTAATGGATTGTACAGTGTGTGAATATAGCTCAATAAAACTACTTAAAAATAAGCATCAGAATTCTCCTCACAGAACTATGTAAATTGGTAAGCATCATGAGAAACAGATATAGGTACAAGAATCTAGGAATGTTCCAAAGGGAAGATGCAAAGGGCAGTAATAGAGAGCTGTAATGCCTTGCTGGCAACTAGACTGGGTCTTGACATAATTTGGACATAAAAATATCAATAAAAAATATAAATTTTTTGATATAATATTTTTGACAATATTTTTATTTACAACTTTTATCAATATTTTGTTTTGTAACATACAGGCCCTTAGTTTCCTCATCTATATCATGGAAGACCTGTGCCTATTAAATGAGAAAAATCTGGGTAAATGTCATAGCCTAATGCCTGGCACATAAGTCCTCAAAGATTGTTATAATAACGTGGACAAAATAGACTGAGTGAAGAACATGAATAATGTAATCGTAGAATGACAGTACTTACCTTGAATTTATTTTTCTATTACTTTATTTTATTTATTACTTCATTTAATAAATAGGTTAATAGTAATATGAAAAAATGCACACATAGTTTCCATTCAAAACTAGTCCTCCAAATGAACAGTATACTAATTGTTCATTGTTTTTGCAAGACTTTAAATCAATTCAGACAGTTTCTAGATTTAGGAAGTAAAAATATACAAAGCCCCATTTCATTTGAATTTCAGTTAAGCAACAAATGACTTTTAGTATCAGTCCCAAATGTTGCATGGGATGTATGTATACTTAAAAATATTTGTTGCTTACCTGAAATTTAAATTTAAATTTAAATCTAATTCAGCTCTTGAGTTTTATCTGGCACCTTAAATACTGTTATGCTTTGAGGCTTTAATTTAAGCAGTCACGTCCTAGTATACAGGCTCTCTAAGCACATGCACACACACACACACACACTCACAATCACACACAAAGATACAAAAATCTCCAATATGTAGTGTTTGCCAAAACCTATGGTATTGACTGGCACAATCTGACCTATTGAGACAGTAAGAGCCAGCTCTGCTATACCATTAAAACCAAACCTAGAAACTGCAAGAGACCGTAAAAATAAAATTAAAATCCACTTAATTTACAGAGCAGGGATCAGCAAACTATGGCCTCTGGGCTAAATATGGCCCTTATGGATCTTACAGTGTAAAGCGGAAAAGAAAGGCATTAAATTAAATGCGAAATCAGATAAATGTGTGAGTTTCATGTATGAGAGAAAGTGCAGGACTTTATGCTAATGTGTGACTCGACAGTTAGGTATTTTGATTTCATTTCCACTTCAAAATATTAATTTATTCCTGCCAAGAATGGAAACTTGCTTTATGATTCCTTCTTTATATTTACTAAGTTTCCATTTTGAATACTTAATTCAAAAGTTTACTTTTTATATGCAGTTAATATAAAAGTTTACTTTTCATATGCTTTTTCTTTTCTTCAGATTGTCCCTTCTTTTAGAGTTGTCAAAGAAATTCTAGCAAGACATCATTGGTACGTGTGCATTTATTGCAGAATGGTCTGCTTATCTGCCAAGCAAACTATTACATTTAAAACACGGGTTTCAGTGGGACACATATTGAGTGGTAAGATGTGAATAGGAGAAAACTGTCTAGTAGCAAATCATGTGTGTTGGCGACAGATATCATAATCCAGTAGGCTTCAGATCTGACCTTCCACTTCACCCATACCTAACATGTCGCCCCAAATCACCTACTCCTTTGTTTCTTTGATACCTATTTTAAAAGAATAGAGATTTGCTACTTATGCCCTTTAGTATTTCTACGAGCAGAGTTCATCAGTCCTTAAATTCTACTTACATATCTTACCACAGGGCTCAGGAAAGGTATGCCTTCCACAGTGCAACTCCATGCAAATATACTTTTCAGAGACTGATCCCAAATATGTACCCAGGCTCCTGCCCTGTTTGACTGGACTGCACTATTTACCAGCCTCATGATTTTCTCTTGTGCCATTAAAATACGGTCTAAATTCTCCTCCCCCAGGCACCCAACTCTAATTGTGTAACTATGAAGGATCTTGTATATCTGCTTTAATCTGACCACCCTCTCTTAGAGTAAGAACTGAGATTAAATAAGGGAAACCCTTAACTACCCTGATTATGTTGCCAATGGCAGACATGTAACATAATCTTAAAGTTTTATAATAGGAAATATGAATACATTGTCACAAGCATTCAATAATTATGTGTCTTCCCTACTTCCAAATTGGAAATTTAATAGAAAAAAATTAAAGTGTGCTTAATATAAATGGCTTATTAAGGTATGGAATCCATCTACATCCTAAAATCATATTATTTATCATTATTATATTTGCAGTTTGAGTCAAACCATGCCATTAAGTTTTTTTTTTTAATTTGAATTTCAGATAAAAGGATCCTTTTGTTTGTTTTATAAATCATATTTTTTATTGTAGAATATAACATATATACATAGAAATGATAACTTTCCAAGTGCAATCTGACAAGTAGTTAGAAAATTTCAAAGAATTTTATGGGTTACAGTTCTACAGTTTCAGTTATTTCCTTATTAAAATATAACATATATACAAAAAGATAATATTGACCCTGGCATCGAGGGATTGAGAACGCCTTTTTGGACATTAAGTTTTGTGGTGAATTATCAAATAGATATGATGAACTCAATTATTCCACTTTGCAAAGTATAGCAAAAACATAACAAAATCTTTGAAAGGAAATTAATCATGTGCAACATGTAAGTAGATAAATAGGTAAGTGAAGAGCTTGGATTACTTGAGAATTTTTGAGTTATGTAGAATCAGTTTTTTCCAGGATGACTCATAGGTAAGAGGCCTACATTTTGAGGAGTACAAACGTTCTGACAAATAAATTAAACTGACCCCATTTGAAGACAGACCATCTTATTTGTGAAGTAATTGGAGGCTTCAAGGACTTGATAAAATTGTTTTAAAAAATGAGGACTTCCCACTTTGCTCCCCCATATGCCCAATTTTGACTCTCCCAATTGGAGGACTGGTTTGGCAGGTTCTTCTTGAAACCATCCATAACTGGGCTTCAGGAGATGTCCTCACTCCCCATTGGCTAGTAATAGAAGAGTTCAAATATGAAAGCTACCTCTGTAAAATTCAGAGATAAGAGTTCTTACTTAAATTATTTTTTCTTTAACAGTATAGCTTTCAGTCTTCTTGGAATTACACTTATACAAAACTTTACTTATTATTTTGATATTACTATTTATAATGTTATATTTTGATCCCTTCATTTCAATTTTCTACATCTCAAATTTCCTCTAGCTTGACAACAAAATTTCAATGATTTTCCTCACTAATAAATTAATGAGAAATTCAATTGATTAATGATTAAGAACATCTGATAAAAGGATTCTTTTTTAAATCAAAATTTCAGAGGATGTTTCCTGCTCATGAAACTTTCCCAGTGACTTTGACTAATTTATTCTTTTTTTTTTTCTTGATGAGACTCTCCCAGGATCATTTTTTTTCATTAAATTCAATTTTATTGAAATACATTCACACACCATACAATCATCCATGATATACAATCCACTGTCCACAGTATGATAACATAGTTATGTATTCATCACCACAATCTATCTATGAACATTTTCCTTACATCAGAAAGAACCAGAACAAGAATAAAAAATAAAAGTGAAAAAAGAACACCCAAATCATCCCCCCATCCCACCCCATTTGTCCTTTAGTTTTTATCCCTATTCCTCCACTCATCCATACACTAGATAAAGGGGGTGTGATCCACAAGGTCTTCACAATCACACTGTCACCCCTTGTAATCTACATTATTATATAATTGTCTTCAGGAGTCCAGACTGCTGGGTTGGAGTTTGGTAGTTTTGGGTATTTACTTCTAGCTATTCTAATACATTAAAGCCTAAGAGGTGTTATCTATATAGTGCCTAAGAATGTCCACCAGAGTGACCTCTCGACTCCATTTGGAATCTCTCAGCCACTGAAACTATTTTGTCTCATTTTGCATCCCCCTTTTGGTCAAGAAGATACTCTCAGTCCCACGATGCCAGGTCCACATTCATGCCCGGGAGTCATACTCTGAGTTGCCAGGGACATTTACACCCCTGGGAGTCGGGTCCCACGTAGTGGGGAGGGCAGCAAGTTCACCTGTCAAGATGGGTCAGTTAGAGAGAGAGAGGGCCACATCTGAGCAACAAAGAGGTACTCAGGGGGAGACTCTTAGGCACCATTACATACAAGTTTAGACTCTCCTTTGTGGTAATGAGCTTCATAAGGGCAAGTCCCTTGCTCGAGGGCTCAGCACATCAAACCGCCAGTCCCAATGTTTGTGACAACATCAACACCAGTCCAGGTGAGGATGTCCAACACAACCGCACCTTCCCCCAGATCCTCGGGGCTGGGGAGGGGGAGGCTGTAAATATGATTTCTATTATCTGCCCAAATTACTCTAGGATGTGTCACTATTTCACTCCAGCCTATACTAACCTACCGTATCTCACTTCCTATTCAAAGTTCCATGCAATTGTGGTGTTTGAACAAATCGACTGTAGAGTTGTACTGTTTAGAAAATTTAGATCCTGTACCAAATAGATATCTACTCCCTTGGTCTCATATGAAAGTTGAGGTTTTAAAACACTGACTAATTTATTCTTTATTTAAGACTCCTTTTTGAGTAACACGCATGTGGCAACTATACAGTATATTATACAACTGACAATATAATGGCCACACTAACTGAATTTCCAATCCATCTAAAACCAAACCATATAAAAGTGATATATGTCTTGTTGTTTTCATACCTCTTTATATTTCTAATCATCTGTGCAGTCCATTCAAAGGAATCTCAGTTGACAACCTACCCAACTATGAAAATTGAAGCGCCTAACAGAGGCTGATTTAACTCCTTGGAAAAGACACTTCTCTCCTTACCTCAAAAAACCAATCATTGGAATGATTGCAAATAAATTGCGACTATTCTTTGGATGTGACTTCTGGTAGAATGTGTGTCTACAAGTGTAAAAAAATGTAACCTTGGTTGTTTCCATGGAAAGGAGGTAGGATTAAACAATGAGTATTTTCAAATAAATCTTGATTTTGATAGATTTAAGTATATCATGATTCATTTGCCGAAAACAGTTATTTCACACACCTGCCCAGACTTACAGGACCATTTAGAGTGATTATAACAGTGATTCTCAACCTGGGCTGCACGTTAGAATCATCTGGGTAGACTGTACAATATCTTCCCTGGGTCTCTGCTCAGACCAATTAAATAAGAATATCAGGGGTAAAGGACTTGGGTATCAATAATTTTTCAAAGGTCCCCTAATGATACCTATGAGCACTTGGGGTTGATAACAACAGCATTAGTGTCCCTGAAACTGTTCTAGTTGCTGGGTTCCTCAGGTTTAGCTCACATTAGATATACCTAGGAAGTTATATTGTGGTTGATTTTTTTTTTTTTAATACTGATGCCACAGTTCTACTTCCAGCAAGGATTTAGAAATCTGGAAAAAGCCTAATTTCCAAACTTACAACAAGAAAAATCAGAGAGACAACAAAAATTATAAGTTTTGTTATGCACAGTTTGCTTGGAGCCACACGAAGACCAAAATCTAAGAACCCTCCTGCTCCCAATGCAGATAAATTGCAAACTATGGCAAACTCGGGGAAGAGCATGAGAGGAAGAGACACAGGGTGCCCTGCATGCAAGAATTAAGATTTCATTCCAAAATTTTAATGACTTTCTAAAGGTTGTGTGTGAGCTAGAGTGTACAGAATCACAGAAAACTGGACACAGGAGTTTGCACTGACTCATGGGCTTTTTTACATGAACCTCTACAAAGAGCTCATGAATAAGACTGGACAGAATGGGAGGCTAGAGGGGTCCTCTCTTGGTGTAGCAACTCTGCAGGAGGGAAACTGCTGCTGTGGCAGGAAAAGCACAATACCCCACTTAGACATTTCTCAATTACTGGACAAAGTTGAAAACTGCCTGGGAAGTATTGGCAAACCTTGTAACCCCAGAGCACAGGGGAAGACCCACTGTGACTGAGGGAAAACAAAAGAAACCACGACCCTCCCACTGTGAGAAGAGTGGAAGGAAAAATTCCTATGTAGGTTCAATACTAGTGACAGTCTCATAACTTTGGAGAAGGGCAGGACACTCTGCCACAAAAGAACCACCAAAGGCACAAGGCTGAATTTGTCTGCCACAGGGAAGAAAGAAAAAATTCCTGAGGAGGCACCACCTCACAGACATAGTCATACAATGTGAAGTTAGGATATAAACTGAACCAAGCAAACAGAGAACTGCCCCTGCCATCCAGCACCCACCATGCTAGCAAGCACCAAGCAACAGCATCTACTGAAGGAAGATGGTGACTAGCCTGCAGAGAGACCCCATCTGTGCCAAAGGCAGAAAGATGAGTATGGAGCATGAACATCGTGAACCCCACTACCCACCCCCCACCCCCAAAGCCCGGCCCCTATCCTCAAAGAATTTGAAGTAGTTGGTAGACTGAAGGTGTCTATTGCAATTCTGCAACAGAAGAACCCAAATCCTGCTCAACACCTAAATAGACTGATTAAAATCACCAGACATTGGCTTGGAATAAAAAAAGGTATGTCCATTTCCTGGCATAAATACTATTTACTTCAATTGCTGCTCTTCTACATTAAAAATCAAATAGAAGAAGAAAGAAAAAAGAAAACAAAACAAAAACATTGTCAACAAACAAAGCAATCATAATGACCTGAGTCAGAGATGACCCCCATGTTGAAACTATCATACAGGTAATTTGAAATAACTAGGTTTGTATGTTAAAGTATTTAGCTAAAAATGTGGAAAACTTAAATGAATAGAAGGGGAATTTGAGCAAAAAGGTGGACACTATACTAAAAAGTCAGAAAGAAATGCTAGAGGAAAATGGTTATAGAGATGAGGTGAAGAATGTATTTGGAGGGCTATTTACTTGACACAGCTGAGGAAAGAATCAATGAACTTAAAGATAACTCAAAAAATATCCTAACTAAAACAGGCACAAAAATGAGAACACATTCAAAATGTAGCAAAACAATCAAGAACTGTGGTACAATATCAAATAGTCTAGCCTATGTGTAATTGAAATATGACAATGAAAAGAGAGAGAAGGGAACAACAGAAATATTTGAAGACAAAATGGTCAATTATTTTCTAAAAATAATGAGAGGCATCAAATCATATATTCAAAGATATCAAGGAATCCCAGAGCAGAATAATTCCCAAAAGCAGAATAAAAATAAAACACTACTAGATACATTAAAATCAACTTATAACTTTCTTTCACTAAAAGTGAAAGATAAACAGTAATCATATTGGAAACTATTAAAAATAAAGACATATCACTTATGACCGAGGGTCAAGATGAATAATTAAAGCAGATGTCTCATAAACAATTATTGAAACTAGAAAACAAAAAACAAAGAAACAAAAAGAAAACCAAACCCAAACTGGTCTTGAAAGTACTGAAACAAAAAACAAATAACCAAAAAACAACCTCAAACAAACCAGAATACTATATTCAGCAAAAATATTTGTAATATCATTAAAATAAAGAATTATTTATGCAAAACCAAGCCTACAAAAATTCATTACCAGCATGTCTGCACTAAAAGAAATGTTCAAGGACATTCTTCAAGTAGAAGAATATAATATAAGAAAAAAAATTGAAATAAAGGAAGAAACCCAGGAAAGGTCTGAATAAAGATAAGTATAGAAAATATTTATATCCTTACTCTTAATCACTCTAAATAAAATTGGCTGTCCAAATAGTAGCAATGTATTGTATATTTATTGCATATGTAAAAGTAAAACACATCACAACAACAGCAAAGAAGAGGGGAGGGAGGAAATGACAGTATATTGCTGTGAGATTTGTACCATACCTGAAGTTGTATAATGTTATTTGAATGCTGTTTGCAAAAATGAAAGAGGTATAAATAAGAAAACAGCAATTTAGGTAAAAAATATGCATAGTAAAAAAATACTCAATTATTGTGAAAGCCAGCAAAAAAAAAAAAAAAAAAAATAGGGAAATTGAAGAAAGGACAGGTGGAGCATAGAGAAAATAGTAGCAATCTGCTCAATTTTAAACCAAGCATTTCAAGGAATTAAATATAAATGGTCTAAACACAGCAATTAAAATGGAGATTCTCAGAATGGAGAAAAAAGCAAGACCCAATCATATGCTATCCACAGAAAAGTGGATAGTGAAATATAAAGATACAGAGGGTTTAGAAATTAAAGGATAGAAAAGATTACACCTCACAAACACAAACCGAAAAAAAAAAAAGAAAGTTTCAAGGCCATATTTATAATATAGAAATATCATCAGGGATAATGAAGGTCATACCAAAATGATGAAGGGGTCAATGCATCAAGAGCATGTAGCAATCCTAAATCTTCATGCAACTAATAATAGTATAAAGTGTTCATGATGCACAAACTGATAAAAATCAAAGCAGATACAGTGAATCCTAAAGTACAGTTGAAGATTTCCTACTCTTTTCTTGGTATGAATACAGAAATCCTGAAAAACAATAGTTGTTCTTCAACCTATAAAGTCAACTTTGGGGGCCTAATTGTCATTTATAAACAATCAAACTAAACAACAGCAGAATACGCAGTCTTTCAAGTAAATATGAAAGATAGCCCAAGATATTGTGGATCATAAAATAAACCTCAAAAATGTAAAATAAATAAAATACTACAATGTCTGTTTTCCAGCCAAAACAGAATTAAATTAGAAGTCAATAGCAGAAAGGCGTTTGGAAAATCCTCAGATACTTGAAAATGAAATAACACTTCTAAATAGCCAATGGATCAAAGGAGATGTCACAAGTGAAGTTAGAAAGTATTCTGAATTGAATAAATATTAAAACACTACTGTTTTAGTTTCCTAGTCTTCTCAAGCAGATACCATGAAACGGTCTGGTTTAAACAATGGGAATTTATTTGCTCACAGCTTTGAGACTGGGAAAATGTCCAAATCAAGACATCTTCAAGGCGATGCTTTCTCCCAGAAGACTGTGGCATTCTGGGGTTGGCTGCCATTGATCCTTGGTTCCTCACTTACATGGCAAGGCCCACGGAGATGTCTCCTGGTCTCTTTCTTCTCTTTTGGCTTCCATGTCAGCTTCTTACTTCCTGTGGTTTTCTTTCTGTTTGAATTTCGTTCCACTTATAAGGATTCCAGTAACAGATTAAGACTCATGCTGATAGAGGTGGGACATACCTTAACTGAAGTAGCCACATCAAAAAGTCCTCCTTACAGCGGATCCACACCAATGGGAATTGATGAAATTTAAGAACATGTTTTTCTGGGATACATGCAGCCTCAAACCACTACAACTACATATCAAAATTATTGGGATGAAATCAATGTAATAGACTAAGGAAGAAAAACCATATGATCATCTCAACAGATGCAGAAAGTTCATTTTTAAATTTCAACATCCATTCAATATAAACTCACAGCAAATTAAGAATTCAAGGAAAATTTTTTAACCTCAAAAAGTGCATCTTAAAAGAAACCTACACTGACATCATATTTAATGACCAAAGACTGGATGCCTTTTCTCCAAGACCAGAAAGAGTCAAATCTGTCTTCCCTCACCTCTCTCTAATTCCATACCATACCTGGGGGCTTTTCCAGTGCAGTAAGGCAAGGCAAAGAAATAAAAGACAAACACTTTGGGAAGGAAAAAATATAATGGTCTCTATAGGCAGACAACATGATTGTCTAAGTAGAAAATCCCTAGTGATCTAAAAAAAATGCTACTACAGCTAATAGCTGAGTTTAGGAATGCTGAAAGTTGCAAGTCTATACGCAAAATTCAATTGCATTTGTGAATACTAGCAATGAACTATTTGAAATTTATAATGAGAAATATACCATTTTCAACAACTCTAATAAATGAAATACTTAGGTATAAATCTAAAAAAAATGTGTGATATCTTTATGCTGAATATTACAAAATAGTAATGAGAGAATTCACAGAAATTCTAAGTAAATGAAGATATACACCATGTTCAAAACTGGGAGACTAGTTATTGTTAAAATGTAAATTTTCCCCAAATTAACCTGTAAATTCACCTCATTTCCAATCAAATTCCATCAAGATTTGTTTTTAGAAATTGACAAGATATTCTAAAATTCATATGAAAAAAGCAAAAGAACTAGAAAAGCTTAATTTTGAAAAATAAAAGAACATTATTAGAGGAGTCACACTATCTGACTTGAAAACTTTCCATATGTTTATAGTAATTAAAATTATGGAATTGGAAAAATAAAATTAAAATTAAATTAAATCAAAATGTATTGAAATAAAATAAAATGTAATAAAATAAAATAAAGGTACATATATCAATGCATAGATAGATTCGTGTGCCTGTCCAGAAACAAAGACACAAATATATGATTGATTGATTCTGACAAAGGTGCAAAGGCATTTTAATGGAAAGTAAATATTCTTTTCAAAAAATGGTGTTAGAACCAGCGGACATCCATATGCAATCATGAATCTCTACCCACACTTTGTGTTGTACCCAAAATTTTAACTTAAAATGGGTAAGTAACAAACATGACTATTATAATAAGGGGGGAACCAACGATCGGCTTCTATTGAATGAAGAGATAAACAAGTGGAAGGGGATAACAGAAAAAGAGTTTACATTCCTCCAAAAGCATTAAACATATCACTAGTAAAATAAAATTGCATAGAGGTTGGATAGGATACAAGCTCTGGAAAAGTCCATCTCATCTTTGAATATGCATAAGTACACAATACAGGTGGAGGAACGAGTGAATATTAAACAATTGTGACAATTGGTAACATATCCCTTGAAATAAAGTATTTGTATTCCTTTTTGTTTTTATTATTTAGTAATATTCTAATGTTATTATCATCAATAACAGACACTTAAGTTATTTAAAAGAAATTTGCAGCACCAGAATGGACAAAATGTATAGGGAGATTGACAGATACTTAAAAGAGAGGTTATCTTAGGCGGCTTCTGAAGTGACTACCAGTTATCCCACACCCAGGAAGTCATGCCCTTCTGTAATCCCCTCCCCCGAGCGTGGGCGGGACATAGTGCCTCGTTATGAATGGACTATGCCAAAAGGTATGGGATTTCATTTTAAGACAGTTAGGATATTTTTAAGGTTACAGAAGATTGTGACTTACCTCTTGCTCTCAGTGTCTCTCACAGTCTGTCTGCCTCTTTCTCCCTCCCTCCCTTCCCGTCTCTCTGGTCCTTCTCTGTGAAGCAAGCTGCAACGTTTTGAACCACCCTACAGAGAGGGTCACAGTCGAGGAACTAAGGGGGGCCCACAGACCAACAGTCTACAAAGAACTGAATCCTGCCAGCATCCAAGAGTGAGAGCTTGGAAGTGGATCTGTCTTTAGCATTGCTTGATACGGCCAGTGCCCTGGCCAACGCTTACCTTTTGAGAGACCAGAGGACTGTTCATGACAAACCCAGATTCCTAAGGCACTGAAATAGTGAAATCATGTTTTTTTAAGCCTCTGAGTTTTGGGGTATTTTTGTTATGCATAAAAGACTAGTTAATATATGGCAAATGCCACTGAATGAGGCAGTGGGGGGGAAGTGCTGGGGATCTATGAGAAAGTGCATGCAGGATGCTATTCACCGAATGCAAGGGGGGCAGATAGAAAAGATTCCTTACAAAGATGCAATTCAGTTCTGCTTCTGAAGTTAGAAATTATTGATATTCAGAGTGATATTTTCTGGAAAAAAACAAAAACCAACTAGAATTCATTTGAAAGTTATTTCTAAAGTAGCTTCTAGTGTCAAAAGGAAGCAGTCTTCAATATTTCTAACTCAGAGCAAACCAGCTCTCAATTTAGCTTATGAAAATAGAGATTATTTTTTACATCTAGACATAACATGTGTGATTGGGTTTTGAAGCTGTGGAATGGAAGGGAATGGAAAGGACCACAACAGCTGTTTCAGTCATTCATAGAAAGTTCATTTCAGGTGACTATTCCTTCTCCAGTTTCTGAGTGAATATCAGGGATATGGAGCAACATTTGGACGCAGGAATTATATCCCAGGAATCGGAAAAGGGAAAATTCAGTCCTTGCCAATTGCAATGATCCTACAGGGGTCAATCCCATAGCATGATCAGCCAGTTCCATAAATTGTTAAGTGTCACTGAATTCTTTGTAAATCCTTAGCTGAATTTTTTATTTTCTCTTGGTTTCGCAATGCCTGGTCTTGAACAGCCAGCTTTAGTGATGAGTAGGCAAAGCTTCCTTTAATTTGAAATTTGTGTTGATTCTAGATATAAACATTTGCTAGTGACAAATTAAATGATTTTACTAGATTCTGGCTGATCAACTGTTTATATTCTACTAGCAGAGCATGTGTGTATAAACAGTTTGGAAATATCAAAATGATAATCTTCAGAACACATGGGGATCATTACCTCTTATGTAAATAAAAAGAGGCCAGCTTAGCAATTAAAGGACATCTCTGTCGGAACAAGCTTTCTAATCACTTCTTCCCTGAAACTGGGAATTAGGCAGGACACCTCACCCGCACCCTCATGTCGTCAGCATGGTGGAGGGCTCAGAAGGAATGGGTTTCAACACTAGAATGTTATGAGTGAAATCAGGGCTGAAATAAATAATGTGGACCTGTGATGTCAAAATAATAGACATTAGCCACTTATGACTATTTACATTTAGGTTAAAGTTGAATAAATTTAAATATTTAATTCACCAGTCACACTAACCATCTTTAAAGTGCTCAAAAGCCACAGGTGTCTGGTAGTGACCATGGTGGACAGCACAGGTGTAGAACAATTCCGCCATCACAGAAATTTCCATCAGACAGAGTAGCTTCAGCCATTGTCACCTCTGACTTAAAATGAAGTTGAAAAGCCCTGCCTACCTTATAATATTGTAGTATGGTCAAAGGAGATAATGGATGCAAAAGTTCTTTACAAATGTAAGGCCGTATTATTATTATCATTATTGTTTCCACAACTTCTGTTTTTATTAATAAAAACTATGACACCTCTTGATGAATTTCTAGTACTATTCTCAGAGGTAAACATGCCAACCTATATGAAAATATTTTCAAAATATGTTTTATAATTACACTCATAAATTATTTTAAAAAATGTTTTCAAAAGCACATTTTCATCATTGTAAACAATACAAATTTTTTTCATATTCTAGTAGGGTGAAGGGTTTGAAAATTATATTAATTAGTGTGTGCATACCATTTTGTTTAGCAAAAGAGATGGAATGTGTTATAACTTCTGTTTTAATAATATAATAACCGCCACATAAGAATATATACATCATTTTACATTAATGAAATATTAATAATAACTGCGACATTAAAGCTGAATACAATATAACAGGGAATAGGAAACAAATTACATATAAAATTAACTACCTGAAATTTCTATTCACTTAAAACTTGTGAATTCAGTGGTTGTAAAATCACAGTATATGACTTATTGAAATATTTCCCTTTTTTTTAATTTGGATGTGAAAAACCTTTTCACTGAATTCTAGTTTCTCGCAAAGGAGTCTTTTAGGTGACACTTAGAAATGATGGGTTGATTTGTTCTTCATAGATAGCACTCAGAAGAGAACTACTTTGCTGAATCCTGTTCTGTTTTGAAGTTACTGTGCCTGAGAGTTACAAACCATCTAATAATTCTTAGTGGACTAGTATTTCATAGCTGAGGTACTCACCGCATTTCCCAGTGCTCGCTACTCTGCTGACATTTTGTGATTGTTAAGTAGTTGTAAAGAAAACTATGTGCAACATAAAAAAGTCAGAACATGGTGTTCTTTCATTAAGATGTGCATGGGGGTATTAAGAAAAGCAATTAGGTTTACATCTGTGAATAAGAATACTACCCACAAAAACTGAGACTTAGCATTTTGAAATGGTGCATTTAAAATTACTGCTTTTTATGAAAACAGTTGGTTATTTCAATAGTATATTATTTATATTGTTTGATTCACATCAATTAATTGAATTCATTATATTAATATGTTACCATAAATCGTGGGCTGTTTTTCTTTGAAAACTGGTTATTCTCGGACTCCAGAAAGAAATGATTATTAGATATTTAAATGTAACTTTAAAACACACTAAACATTTCTCTATATGTGTATTTATACTATAGGCACTATAAAAGCAATATTTACATGTGTGTTGTTTCTATATGCATAAAATGACTTGTGAAGTGTTTTTATAAATATATATATGTATATACATGTATATTCATTTTCAAAAAAAAATGGCCATAAATTAAGGGTGTATGTGTGCATATATATTTGTATAAGTCCATTTGAAAATTAATATATGGAAACAAAATTGGTATATATTTTTATGCTTGCAAAGTAACTCATGGGCAAAAAATATTGAAAGCAAATAAGGATAATTATTACAGACACTTATACAACTGAAATAAAGATGACTAATTTCAATGTCACAAAAACAGTATTTCGTAAAAAATCAATGCTAAGTACAATTGTATTGTGTGAGCCTGAAAGTCATGAGTAAGTTAGAAGGTCAAATTTTACATAACTCTAAATGTGAAAGCACCATTAATAGAAAATCAGAAGTGATATAAAATTATAAATACAATTTAACAGTGAATTGGTACATCTAAAGTGAAAAGCTTAACATACGTTTTTTTGTTTCACATTAGTAGGTTTTGTACTTTATCTATTTTCACACAGATGGCAAATAAAGGAAAATGTGTCATTTCTGCATTATTATAATTATTATAATATTATTATATCATAATTATTATTCATATTAATAAAGTCAGGTAAAGATACCACAAGAAAAGAAAATTACAGGTCAATATATATTATGAGTATAGATGCAAATATCCTCACCAAAATACTAGCAAACTGAATCCAACAGAATACTATAAGAATTATACACCATCATCAAGTAAAATATGGCCCTGTCATGCAAGTTTGGTTCAACATAAGAAAATCTATTAATGTAATACACCACATTAACAGAATGAAGGAAAAAAAATACATGATCATCTCAATTGATGCAGAAAAGGTGTTTGACAAAATCCAGCACCCCTACATGAGGTACACTAGGAATAGAAGAAAACTTCCTTAACCTGAAAGGCATATATGAAAATCTGACATCCTACTTAATAGTGAATGACTGAGGGCTTTCCCTCTATGATCAGGAATGAGAAAAAGATGCCCACTCTCACCACTTTTATTCGACATTGTACTGGAAGTTCTTGTCAATGTAATCAGGCATGAGAAAAAATAATAATAAAAGGCATCCAACATGATAAGGAAGAGGTAAAAGTTTCTCTATTTGCAGATGACTTGATCCTATATACAGAAAATCCTGAGAAATCCACAACAAAGCTCCTAGGGTTAATAAATGAATTCAACAATATGTCAGAGTACAGGATCAACACCCAAAAAATCAGTAGTGTTTTTATAACCAACCAATGAACAATTGGAAAAAGAAATCAAGAAAAATTCTCATTCACATTAGCAACTAAATGAATCAAATATCTAGGATAAATCTAGTCAAGGATGTAATGGACTTGTACACAGAAAGTTACAAAACATTGCTAAAAGAAATCAGAGAAGTCCTGAATAAATAGAAGGACATTCCTTATTCATGGATTGGAAGACTAAATATTGTTAAGATGTCAATCCTACCCAAAGCAATTCATAGATCCAATGCAATCCCAAACAAAATTTCAACAACCTTCTTTGCAGAAATGGAAAGCAAACATAAAATTTATATAGAAAAGTAAGGGGTCCTGCATAGGTAAAAAAAAAAAAAATCTTGAAAAAGAAGAATGAAGTTGAAAGACAACACTTCCTGATCTTAAAACTTATTACAAAGCTACAGTAATCAAAATATCATGATACTGGCACAAGGATCAACATATAGACTAATGGAATAGAATTGAGAGCTCAGAAATCAACCCTCACATTTATGGCCAACTGATTTTTGACAAGCAGGCAAAGACCAATCAATGGGGAAAGAATAGTCTCTCCAACAAATGGTGCAGGGAAAACTGGATTTGCAACAACAACAAAAGAAAGGAGGACCCCTACCTCACATCTTGTACAAAAATGACCACCAAATGGATAAAAGACCTAAATATAAGAGGCAGAATTATCAAACTCCTAGAAAAAAGTGTACAGAAGCATATTTAGGACCATGTGTTAGGCAATGGTTTCTTAGACTTGACATATAAAGTACAAGCAACAAAAGAAAAAAAATATATAAATGGGACCTCATCAAAATTAAAAACTTTTGTGCATCAAAGGACTTTATTATGAAAGCAAAATGACATGATAGGAGAAAATATTTGGAAACCTTTTATCATATAAAGGTTTAATGCTCAGACTATATAAAGAAATCCTTCAACTTACTAACAAAAGACAAATAACCCTGTTAAGAAATGGGCAAAAGAGTCAAATAGACATCTCTCAGAGAAGGTAAATAAATGACCAGAAAGCATATGAAAAGATGGTCAATATCATCAGCTATTAGGGAAATGCAAATCAAGACCACAATGAGATACCATTTCATACCCATTAGAATGGCTGCTATTAAAAAAAAAAAAAAAGGAAAATAACAAGTCTTGGAGAGGATGTGGAGGAATAGGAACACTCCTTCCTTGTTGGTGGCAATTTAAAATGGTGCAGCCACTATGGAAGACAGTTTGGTGGCTCTTCAGAAAGCTAAGTATAGAACTACCATACGACTTGGTAAATTCACTACCAGGTATATACCCAAAAGAATTGAAAGCAAGTACTCAAACAGATATTTGCACACTGATGTTCAGAGCATCACTATTCACAATTGCTAAAAGATGGAAATGACCCCAGTGCCCATCAACTGACGAATGAATAAATAAAATGCAATATACTCACACAATGGAATATTACTCAGCTGCATAAAAGAATGAAGTCCTGCTACATGTGACAAAATACATGAATATTGAAGATATGTTGAGTGAAATAAGCCAGACACACAAGGACAAATATAGTATGAACTCATTTATTTGAAATAATTAGAAGAAGGAAACGTATAGATTAATTAGAATACATTTTACAAGGGGATAGGGTGGGGTTAGTGAATGGGAAGTTAAAACTTAACATGTACAGGATTCCTATTTGGAATGACAGAAATGTTTTGGTGATGGAAGGTGGTGATGGTAGTACAACAGTGTAAATGTAATTAAAGCACTGAAATAGAGATGTGAATGTGATTACAAGGGGAAATGTTAGATTGTATATATGGTAACAGAGTAAACATTTTTAAAAATCCATGGAACTACACAGTGAACCTTAAGTTAAGTAATATTATTATTTTAGTTGTATAACAGTTAATAATACAATTATAAAATTGTGCTATCAATAAGAAACGCTCCACATCAATGCAAGGTGTTGTTAATAGGGTG
The DNA here is from genome assembly GCF_015220235.1 of Choloepus didactylus. Taxonomy (NCBI): domain Eukaryota; kingdom Metazoa; phylum Chordata; class Mammalia; order Pilosa; family Megalonychidae; genus Choloepus; species Choloepus didactylus. Next base: position 14,495,507 of record NC_051323.1, on the reverse strand, counting down.
GTGTACAGGAATCCTGTATTTCATGCATGACTGTTTTGTAAAAGGACAGCATGTCTAATAAAGAAAAAAAATTGAAACAGAAAAAAAAGGAAATATTAAAGAACAACAAAAAAGCCAATGGGAACCCTTAGAAATCAAGCTTTTTTAGCTCATGCTTTATTAGACTAGGCATAAAAATCTATAAAAACTTGAACTGTCATCATGAAGTCTGCCATTTTTTTCTAATAAACAAGCCTACATAATCTTCCAATGATAGTGCAGAAATTTGAATTTATTGATGGTAATACTTACATATCCCCTATGTGGCTACTCTATGCTTCCATAATATATAAAACAGTTCCCTAGAGTAAAGTCAGTCTGTTTAAATTAGAAAAACAAAACATAAACCATAACACTAATAGCACTGTCTTATAAATGTATTTGCAAATCTGTAAACCACCATTCATTTTCAAAATATTTTGAATGTTAAAAGAGTTTCTAATGTTCAGGTGAACAGTAAATTAATGCATCAGTTAATTGTCTCCTTTATTTTTTTTTTCTTTTCCGAAGTTTAAAGATTATGAGCAATATGGTAATAACTTTATAACTTTATCTCTACCCAAGTGGATTCCCCTTGAGAAACCATTGAACAGAAACCTGATAGAAGATCACCCTTAGCCACAAGGAAGTCAGGGAAAATGGAAAAGAGGAGAGTCAAAATGCATTTGAACCAATTACAGTATTTATTTCCTAAAATGCTATAGATAAGTTCCATTTTCTTTTAAATTTAATTTCTTTAAATATAGTTTATTTTTAAAGCAGCTTTAGGTTTACTAAAACTTACGCAGTGAGTTCAGAGAGTTATATATCCTCTCCTCCCAGCGCACAGTTTTCCCTATTACAAACATCCAGCATTAGGGTGGTAAATTTGTTACAATTGATGAACCAATATTGGTAACATTATCAGTAACTGAAGTCCATAGTTTATATTAGAGATCACAAGAGAAGATGTTCAATATCACTAGCCCCTAAGGTAAAGAATACAAAGAAATATTATGAAATAACTAGTAGCACAGCTAAAATTAAAAGTCACGACAACAATAATGTTGGTGAGAATGTGGAAAACCCAATCTTTTACACTGCCAATGGGAATGTAAAATGGCAGAGCCATTTGAAATAGTTTGGCTGTTTCTTCAAAAACAAAGTAAACATATGCTTACTATACAACTGATCAATTGTACTTCTGGGCATTAATCCCATGGAACTAAAACTTACATCCCCAAAACACCTGTGCCTGATTGTTCATAGCAACTTTATTTGTAAAAACCAAAAACCAGTAACATCTGCAATGTTACTCAATATGTTAATGGTTAAACAAAATGTGATATATCCACAACATGGTTGGTGTTTGTAGGAGGAGGTCTGAAGGAGCAGGGAAGAAGTATTTTCACAAGTCAACATCAAAATATATAATAAAATTTGTACATTATTAACACAGATATTAGCATGGAGATGTTTGACACTAACTAGAACGTCCAAAAACAAAAACAAAAAACTTAAAAGAAGCATTTGCTGTTCTATAAAATATTTGTATCGGTGACAAAATTTGCTAAACCAAGAATAGGGTTTTAGGAAACAAGTACACTTACATGTGAATCCTGACTCTTTCAGTAACTGGCTAGGTGATATTGAGCAAATTATTCAACCTCTCAAAAATATCAATTTTCTCATCTGTAAAGTGTGAATGATAATATTGCCCCTAAAAAAGAGTTATGACTCTTAATGGTACAATGCATACAATATGCTGAACATAGTGCTTGACATATAGAAAATTTTCAATACATTATTGACATCATAATCCTAATTATTTGATTTGAGTTCATTCACACAAGGTTTTGAGGGCTACATATGTGTCAAAGTCTATGTAACATACTTGTTGATACATTGATAATCAAGAGGGACTCATTTCCTACAATGGGGGATCTTATAGTCTAAGAAGGATACAGAATTTAGACAAATAAACAAGTAGTTATGATACAGTGAAATACTTTCATTTAGGACTATCAGGTATGGCAAGGCAAGCATAAAATCAGATAAAGGATTTAAAAAAAGGATTTAAAAAATGATGTATGAATAAGAGTGGCCTGGGTGAAGATCAAAGAATGGGAGAGGTGGTTAAGATTACAAATATTCAATACAGAGGACACGTCACCTGGAAACCTGAGAGAAGATAACTTACTCAGTGGTGATTCAGGCAGCCAGCTTACTTCCCATCCCTTCTATGTGTAATATCTACATATTTTATGAACAAAGAAGTTCACTAGAACAGCTCATGTTAAATGCCTTGTAGGAAAAAATTGAGTCATGACTCTCCAACTGATTATTGTGAATGGTAATAAAAACATACAAAGGAAAGGAGAGAACATTCTATTTGGAGAGAGAGGAAATGAGCAAATGTTTAGTGCCAAGTTACTTAAGACGTGAATTAAAAGAAAATGAGTTTTATAGATCGCATGTGTTCTTTTGGGGACTAGAAAGAGATAATTCTGTATTTCTGCATGAGGAGATTATAGAAAGTATCTCTCTGGATTTATAAGAAATGTAATATTTCTGGAGTTTAAACAATTGTCAGCTTCATAGAGGTACGGCTCAGGGTACAGGTTATGTAAGTAAGCAATATGTTCATCTGGAATTTCTAAGAAGGGGTTGAGAAACACAAAAATGTGAACAGAGCCCAATTGCATATAGAAAGTCTCTCCATATTTACTGTATTAGATTTTCCCTACTTCTTAACCTATCACTAAAGAGATTGGAACTACCAAGAAATCCATGTGTGTGCAATGCATATGTGTGTGCATGTGTGTTTGTGTTTGATTTGTTAGTTGAATGGTTGTTTTCAGTACAGAGTGCAGTGTAATCTGTGTATCATGGATCAGAATAGATCCTACAAAAGTGAATTTCATATTTAATTGAGATTTATAACATAGCACTATACAAATGGGTATGAGCATTTGGACACCAAACCATTCTTTTCCACACTTTCCCAAAAATGTTTTAATATTAGTCATTAACTCAACAACATACAAGAGATCCTAATTTGTCATTGTCAGTTCTTGTTAATATTAAGAAAGGTAAATAAAAACCGAGTTTGCTTCAGGATGCAAAAGCTAATTCAACTATATTCATAGGCATAGATGCAATAAATGCATGTCAAAACATAGCATTTTCATAGGTGATTGGGCATTTACACTTCTGAGTAGGTTGCTAAATTATAATTATCCAATTTAGAAAGCAAGAAGACAATTTCCCTTTGAAAATAAAGGCTCACCAAGGCTGCTCAAAATGCAGTTGGGGTCCTCGTACTAATTTATGACTTTAGAGTTGGAGACAGTCTTAGAGTATTAAAATTCCAGATGAACTGTGCAGAAACTTGTATGTATTCCCATCCTTAGGCAATACCTTAAAACTAAACATCTTCTAGAGTCACAATATTATAACCATTCCATGTTTGTTCTGATTATTTCCAAGGATAAGTCTCAGGTAAGACAAATTTGAACACAACTGAGTGTCATATTTAGCCTATAAAAGATGGCACATAAGTGGGACTTCTATTGTGGTTCTCAATTCCTCTAGGGACATGATTGAGAATATTGTGAGTACAGAAGTTTAAGCAGGGTTCATCATGCTCAAGCATTTTGGAAATAGTAAGAAAAAATAAATCAGATAAAAGTACGCCAAGTAGAAGGGGTGATAAAGAATGAAGAAATAAGAATGGATAGTAAATGTATTCCTGCTCCCTAAATATTCCATTTGTTTCCCTACATTTCTCAGTCTCTTGCAGCTAGTCAGGGATGTGAGACAAGCTCTGGCCTCTGACATGAGAAGAGTAGTAACAGAAGTAATGTGTCATTCCTGGGTCAATACAGTGAAACGCCTAAATGGAATTGCCAAGGCTCTCTTTCCTTGTCCTGGTGAACCGGAAGCCCTGTTTGAGCTGGTGGTGTCATATAAAGCCCCCATTGGCTTTGGTCCCTGCATAAAAAGATAACATTGATGTTTCAAACTGGAAGTAGAACATGAGAAAGCAATGAAGCTGGGTTGCTTTAAGCAACTGAAATATTGGGGTTGTTTATTATTAACTAGTCTCTCCTGACTAACACATATGGGGACTGGGAACAGGGTCTTAGGATCCAACATGGAATAGTGGGTCTTTGCAGGAGGGCTAGCAGGATTGGGACTAGAGATACTTGGTAAGAAGGGGCTCTCTTTCCCAGTCTTTGGGTCTTACTGGCTTTAGGCAAAAACAAATAAAAAACAAACAAACAACAAAAAGAGTAAATATGCTTTTTTTAAAAAAAATGCTTTTATATATGTGTACTGGTTTGTATAGATTATGTCCCCCAGAAAAGGCCATGTTCTTTGATGCAATCTTGTGGGGGCAGACATATTAGTGAGGATTAAGTTGGAACATTTGGATTAGGTTGTTTCCATAGAAATGCACCCCACCCAACTGTGGGTGATGACTCTAATTGGATAGTTTCCATAGAAGCGTGGCCCCGCCCATTCAGCATGGGCCTTGATTAGTTTTCTGGAGCACTATATAAGCTCAGGCAGAAGGAGCAGGCTTGCTACAGCCAAAAGGGACACTTGAAGAATGCACAGAAGCTAAGAGAGTAGCTGCAGATGACAGACAGTTTGAAGACAGCTGTTGAAAGCAGACTCTCACTCTGGAGAAACTAAGAGAGGACAAACACCCCAAGAGCAACTAAAAGTGACATTTTTGAGGAACTGCAGCCTAGGGAGGAACTGGGAGAAAGTCCTGGGAGAAAGCCATTTTGAAACCAGAACTCTGAAGCAGACACCAGCCATGTGCCTTCCCAGCTAACAGAGGTTTTCCAGACACCATTGGCCATCCTCCAGTGAAGGTACCTGATTATTGATGCATTACCTTGGACACTTTATGGCCTTAAGACTGTAACTGTGTAACCAAATAACCCCCTTTTATAAAAGCCAATCCATTTCTGGTGTTTTGCATTCCAGCAGCATTAGCAAACTAGAACAATATGAAATACAATTTTCAGAAAATTTGCAAGGACGGTAAAGAGTTTCCTGTTCTTAACAAGTTTGCCTGTTGTTAATATCTTGCATTGGCCTGGCATATTTTTCCCAACATATGAACCAATATTGATACAAAGTTATTAATTAAAGTCCTTTTATTCAGATTTCTTCAGTTTTTCCCTGATGTTCTTTTCTGTCCCAGGACCCAATCCAGGATACCGTATTACATTTACTTGTCACATCTCCTCAAGCTCTTCTAGACTGACAGTTTCTCAGACTTTCCATGTTTTTGATGATCTGGGCAGTTTTGAGAAGTACTTTGTATTTTTGTAGACTTGTCTTTCAACTTGGGTTTATTTCATGTTTTTCTCATGGTTAGCCTATGATTATGGGCTTTTGGGAGTAATATCACATCATAGCAAGGGTTCGTAAGTTATATGACCTATCACTGATGACGTTACCCTTGCTCGCCTGGCTGAGTTAGTCTTTGTCAGGTTTCTGCATTGTGACGTTACTCTTTTTATGCGTTTCCTTACCTTACCCCATAGAAGGAAGCTATTGGCATACATGCTGTCACCTATTCTTCGCCTGGCTCAATAATTCCACCTGGAGTCTCCTCCATTTGTAGAGTGCTCAATAATTTATAAACATTGTCCTAATGATGTTTATTAGGTAACGGGAAACCTTCAGATGGTTACAGTTCTCCCTCAACCAGTAGAAATAAAGGAACTGAAAACTGCTAGAAAAATGTTTTTTATGGAGAATATTTGTCTTTGGGAACATCACAATATTTACCTTTCAAATGTGCAATAAGGTGTCAAGACGTGATTAGGTATAAATCTACTCAAACCAACCCTAAAATGAGGCCCCTTATAAAAACACACAGCATAATTAGAATGAAACGGTCATTTCAATACTGCTCTACTAATGAGAATTGCCTCTATGAAATGACTATATTCATTTAATTAAAAAGCCCATTATGGATCTCATTCAAAATGCTGTTCACTGAACTCTTCAGAATAAATCTAATTTGTTTTAGTGAAGTATTTAGAAGTGTAATTTTTATTTGATTTCCAAGATGGTAAAACAACAGGGTCTTGGAAATTATAATGAGCTGTTCACAAGGATAAGTCACACCAAATGGCTTTTGTAAGATGAGAAAGCCTTAAAATCAAAAGAGAACTCATGTCATCAAAATATGCTAAGACAAGGACAAAGCTGAGACTCTGGTTAATACAAGAGAGGCAAAATGGGACAATGATATAAAAGGGAAACCTTTCTTCTACTTTCTGCTTGTTTGGTGTACTTATGCAGGTGTATTTTAACTGCTCTATTTGAGGAGGAAACAGAGCAATAATATTTTTGTATTAGTAGTGTGTTTCAAGAGGTGTTCTACATATTTTTATCTATAATTTCATTTTATTTAATACATGTGAAACCTGAGAAAAGGATTTTCAAACCTGAGGAAGTATATTAAAGGTTTAGTATACGATAAAGTTAGAATTGCTAATTGATGGGAAAATAATGGATAATTACATATATAGTATATGATAAAGTTAGAATTGCTAATTGATGGGAAAATAGTGGATAATTACATATATTATACTGAAATAGCTGGTTAACTATTTGGGAAGAAAAAAATGAAGTAAGATTCTTACCTAATGCTATATTCCGAAATATATTTCAGGTGGAATAAAATAAAATGTAAGCTTAGTATTACTTGTTGACAATATAAATATATGTACCTATAATCTAGAGCAGAGAACAGAAAACTGTGGCCTGTGGCCAATCCAGAATGTCTGTGTAAATGAACATTTGCTGGAATACAGTCATGCCCATTAGTTTATATATTGTCTACAGCTGCTTTTGCGCTACAGTGGCAGAATTGTGTAGTGACAGAGACTGGACCACAAATTCAAAAATACCTACTATCTTGCCCTTTACAGAAAATGCTTAATGAGCCCTGATCCAGAGTTAAGGAAAGATCTTTTAAAACACCTTGCTAAAGGCATAAACCGTCAGGAAATATTCAGAATTCTTGGCTGATGAACAACCTAAAGCATCTGCATGCCAAATTCAACCACCTGTGCAAAATCAAAAGGCAAAGACAAATTGAGGTAACCACATCGTTCTCATCACACTATTAAATAGCAAGAATTTGAATTTATTGTTTCTCCTCTAAATATGAGTTTATTGTTTCTCCTCTAAATATGAGTTTACCCCCTCTCCTTTCCAAAACACCAAACAATATGACAGTAGGAATATAACATATTAAGTCACAATGATCAAAAGAAGAGAAGACATCAGGACCAAAATATTAGAACTGATTTTGGAAAACAGAAAAAAGATATGAGTGTAGCAGGTGACACAGACGAGTAGAGGAAATTGCAGGGTGTGCTAAAGGGATTCCTGTGGAAAGAAGGCATATTTGTCCCACAGATCTCCTAAAAAGGTCCAGCAGACATAGTAGTTAATGGGAGCCTGGTGCTAAGAAAAAAAAAATAATGTTTGAAAAGTCTAGTCCTTTCAGCTGCAGAAAGCAGAGGACAATTTTCTGACCAGTGGACCTGCTGGCGCTCCAGATTTGGCAGATTCTAGGCACAGTGGAGGGCAGGCTTGGAGCTCCTGGTTGAAACAGGGGGTAACTGAAGTCCCATCCTGAACGCAGAGACCTTCCCTCTCTTCTCTCAGCCTGCTCCCTGAAGACAGGTCAGAGACTGGAAGATTCATGAATAAATTGCACAAACCCAAAGGAGCAAACAAAATTAAAAAAAAAAAAAAAAAAAATCTTTGAAATACTGACATCTGGTGTGGCGGGGTAGTCAGCAAATAAAAAATCATATGCGCTCACCAGGACACAAACCCTTTCATACATAAGACCTTATATAGTCTGGCTCCTCCTTATGTTTTTATCTCCTCGATCATTTGTTCCCATGTAGTCCCAGTAGACTAGCTATAATGGCGTAACCTCAATTTCTTAACCCAGTGGTTCTAAAAATGTGGTTGCCCTACTAGCTGCAGCAGCACTGGGAACTTGTTAGAAATGTAATTTCTGCAAATTCTAACCCCCAGAACTTCCAAATAATAAACTCTAGGGTGGAGTCCTGCAATGAGTTTTAACAAGCTCCCCAGGAGTCTCTGATGCTCTCTAAAGTTTGAGAACCACTAAACATTGGCACATACTGATTTTTTCACTTACATTTGTCATTCTCCTCCCTTTTCCATACTTTCTTTTCCTTCCTTACTTGATCTCAGCTCAAATTTTATTTCTTCTGGGACATCTTGCCTGGACCCCCCATCTTTCTTTATATCTAGTTTAGATTTCTTATTATAAACAGTCATATCTTCCTGCATTTTGCATTCATACTATGTTATAGCATGTGATTATATATTGTTGTGATTATTTGATTAAATGTCTACCTCCATAATTAGATTTAACAAAACAGGAGTTCCTGGGCCTTTTTAGATTGACTCATAATTTATCAGAAATCATTGCACGTTAAAGATGCTCAATAAATATATTGGGTTACTGTGAATATGTTAAACAAAGATAAAATGTTGGAGAAAGTACAAGATAAAGAAGGATGATTACCACACTGTATTGTTAATGACAAGCATTCATTAGTTTAAGAAAGACAATAAGTTATGTCATTATATGAAACATTGAATCAGTCTGCTAAGCATTCTAAGCCATAGTCACTTGCAAATACAAATGAAATTCAAACATGCCAATTTTTGACAATCACTAATGACTCTTATGAAAGAAAAAGTTGCTTAGTTATACAGAGACTGGTTATTAAATGCTTGCTTATAAATACAGACCTTTGTTATGTGTTGTTTTCTTTTTTTTATATTTCTATGTTGTTCAGAGCACCAAAAGCTTTGTTCAATCTATGCTTGTCTTGCAGATGTTTTATACGAAAATCTTATAGCATTCAACAAAAATCAAATAATGCAGGAGGCTGAATTGTTAAATGCTTTATCCTTGGGAACAGCAATTTATTGGCAAGAGCTTGAACTAAACTCCAGGAGCTCTGGTTCCTTAAATACTGAATTATGTTGCCTAGTTACTAAGCAACATGGGTGTTTCATGGAAGCCCATGCTTTCAACACCAATTAAGCTGTGTCTTCCCCACATGTGACTACTGACAGTCCTAGAAGTTGAGGTCATCTGGCTATACACATGCACTAAAGCAGAACAATGATGACTTCAGATCGGGCTGTGACAAAACATCTGGATTGACTGATAAGGTGGCACTAGTACATCTGCATCCTGCTGCAGAGGCTTGGACAAAAGAGCAAACCTCTATTTTAATAAATTATACATCTGGGTTACTGGTTTTAAGAAAGAAAGAAAAGGCTTAGAACGGTGACCTACTGAAAGACAGTACTTAATTGGGGGAAAAAACCCAAATGGTAATGGGTCTTGCTCTGTTTGCCAAGGAATATTGTGAAACTGCATACTTTTGCTCTTTCTATATGCCCACTAAAAGGAGATTATTTAGACCTAGGTGTCCTCATGATGACTGGTGTGAAAATAAGGTTGCCCTTCCTTGGTTGTCCTCCAAATGTCTTTTTCTATGAAGAAGATAATTCTGATTTGTTCTATCAGTAAATGTATGGGGCAAGATACTGTAGAATTAATATCCGCTGGAGCATTTTCTAGTCAAAAATGCCTGCTCCCTCCTGACGCCTGGCACACAGGATCCTCATTTCGTAAACTATCACCAATTTTCTTCTCCATTGTTATTTGACATTTACGTCTCTCATACTGTCCCTACTTTCCTTTACTTAGTCTTATGCCTCATGAGCTACCTGGAGTTTAGATCATAAAATAGCCTCCTCTAAGGTCTACTTGACTTCTGCTGCTCCCCCTGCAGTCCATTTCCAAGCTGCTACACAGGCTGAACTTTGTACAGCATCAGTCTGTTTAAACCATTTGCCCATCTTTCCATTGTTTGTCCTCACTTACTGTTGGTCAATGGCCAAACCTCTTACAACAGGATTATAGTTCTTCAGTGATCCAGTAACAGATTACTTACTTGTTTTTATCTCCCACCAAAACATACCTCCACCTACTATGCCTCATAAGTACTCCACAGGAACAGATAACTCAGTGTTAAGATATTATTTAAGTTTCTTGGATTACATCATGTTGTTAACATCGCCAAGTAATTTATAGTTACTGTGTTCATTTGCCCAGAATGTATGATCTCTTCTGTAGACTTTTCTACCTGGTTAATTCTTAGTCTTCTTTCAAGAGTGCTTACATTTCACCTCCCTTTGAAACTTTCCTTGAATACCCCTCTTCTCCATCCAATAAGCATAGCTATTCCCTCTGTTAACACTCTATTTTATCCATACATTTATCAACATGGGAGATGTTATATAGGTTGTGTGGCTTTGAAACTAATTGTCTTCCTCCACTAGGTAGCTCCTCAAAGATAGTCATGTCTGTTATAGCCAGTGCCAACATAGGGAAAACCCTCAGTAAATATACTGAGAAGGAGCACTTTTAAAGTTTAGTACAGTATGGTAATTTACATTTATAGTTACATGTTTACTTTATATTGAACTAGGACTTTGCCATATTTGTCTTTGTATTTCCAGTGCCTACACAATGACAATTGGATATTCTTTGAAGCAGTTTGAATATATGAATCAGTGAATAAAAAATATATAGTGATAGCAAGTTGGTAAACTAGACAAAACATTGAGGTGTTTGTTAGTTGATGATCAAGGCATATTGTTGTTTTGATAGCGGTGTTTTGGAAAATGGAAAAATTTTAAGTTCCAAAAGAACTAGCAACTTAAAATGGAATTTCAGGTAATATTTATAAATAATAATAGCTATTTTTTAAAGTGTGGGATGTGGGGAGAGGAGAAAGGGAAAAGCAGTAGGAATTCACATGTACTAAGAAAGTTCAGTTTCCATGAAATGAGGTCATAATTGATCATTTCCAACTCTTTGGTCATCAAAACAAACCTTGTAAATTTCAAGGTGTTTTTGAAAGATACAGATTTGTTCAGAATTGTGGAAATCCATATTTTAAAATCTGCCTTGATTATTTGACAGTATTTTTATAAGTCATATATTTTAGAGCACAATGAGCTTTGGATGACACTTTTTTTTTAGTGAATTCTGTCTTAATATTTTCATTCTATGTGGCATAACAAATTATAATGGGACCACTTTTAATCAACTTGTTTTTTCATGCTCTTAATTTCCATGTCTATTTGGGACATCCATTAAAGTCAATATCCTTAATTTAATGGAAGATTTCCTTTTGAAGTTGCTACATTTTTTCCATCTAAATTAACACTGAGGATATGTAATGGATGTGTTAAATAGATAATGCTATTAATGGGAAAACTGCATAAATTAAATACAAGCCTGCTAATTTTCAGAGCATCTGTTTTATTTTCAACAGTTTAGATTCTCTTTTGAAATGAACAAGCACTCTGCAGAAAACAGATCTCTTCCCTGCAGTGTCTATTACCCCAATTTTTATAATCACTATGGCAAAAAAATATGGTCACTAAAATCCTATTTTTATTTTGATATGTGTTTGGCAGAAAGAAGAGTCTAGGCTAATGTTCAAACCCAAGTGAACACTTAAAAAAATAATCCTGGGATTTTGGTAGACATTGGATGGGTGTTCAGAATTTAGGAAATGTGTAAGGATGAACAGATTTTTAAACTACTTAAAGGGGATAAATAAAAACCACAATGCTTTCTTTTATTATATATGTTCTAATTGGAAACAAAATAACAAGACGTGTATAAAAGAAGCAGTAGATATTTAAAAGTCTTTGAGTTTCTCTTTTGCTTTTGATATCCAAATGCTTTTAGAAATAGACACAACTTCTGAGATTCTTAAGCTGTCGATCATACATTTATCATGCATTGACTGCACAAAATATGTGGCCATTGAAGCACCTTCAGGTTCTGTAACCAGCATTGTTTTTCCTTACTGGTAAATGCAAAAAAAAAAAAAAAAAAAAAAAAAAAAAAAAAAAAAAAATTAACTTAGTAATAAGGAATTCTTTGGAAAAGATCCTCAGAAAGGCTTTTTTTCGTCTCCCTAAAAATAGAGGCTAACAATGCTTGTGATTCATGATTCATTAATTTGATTATTCTGGAAGCATTTATGTTAACTCCAGGGGAAATTATTCTAAATTTTGTATTTCTTAAGCCTTAACAATCTTGTTCTCTCTTGCTTGCTCTCTTTCTGTCTGTCTCATGTGTACACACACACACACACACACACACACATACAGTGTTAAGCATTTTAGTAACCAAAGAGATTGCCCATTCTATATATTAAGAGAGCAAACAATCTATCACAGAAAGGTTAATGAGCATCTAGTTGAGATAGAACCCAAGGGTTTTGATGTTCACTTGTTGATTTTAAATGTGGCCTGGCTTCCTGCTGTATCTGTACCTGTGGAAAAACATCTCATACTGCAGAAGAACATGTTGGAACTACAGGTAAAAAGAAGGTCATGGCGTTTGGATGACATACACTTATCTGTATTTTTTATGAGTAGAAATTTTTTTTAAAGAAACAATAAAATGCTTCTAATTAGGTTTTGGGAAATTTTTAAAATCTGTGGCTTTTTTCCTCAGTGTGTTTAAAGACTAAATTTAAGGCACACAGTAATTTCAAGAGACATTTATAAAGCTGAATTAGAATGCATCAAACGGTTTTGACAAAAAACTATTTTATCAGATAGGTAGATAGACAGATAGATAGATAGAGAGATAGAGAGAGAGATAGATATGTCACATGATCTTAGGGATTTTTTTCCTGGCTGTGTTATTATTGTATAATCACTTTGAGATTTTAAATATGACTCATTCATAATATCTACTAAAACATTGGGTATTTAATTGTTAGAATGAAAATAAAGAGAGCCACTAAAGAATTAACTAATGATGACTGTCATTATTAGGAAATAGACACCCAGGTATCCGCAAATGCATTCCTTCCATTGCAGGACATCATTTGTTCTACCCTTTACTCAACCAGCGTGAAGTACTAGCCTACCCCGCAAGCTACTATTAAATGCAGGCATCAGACAATTTGTAGACCTTCAAGGTTAATGCAACAACAAATAAAAGAGACTTTTAGGGACTATATTAATGGTTTTGCCTGGGGGTGAGGGTGGGGGTTGTTTACATGTGTCCAGTTTCTATTATGAGCTTTCACTTGATTTCCATACTTATAAATGGTCCCTGGCTCGGTTCCTGTTCATCCACCAATATCCATGCTCTCTGGCCCCTATAGTACTAGAAACCCCAGTTTTTAGCTGGCTGTTACATGCAAGAGAAATATAATTCTATTTTGTTTAGGCCACTGTTATTTGGGGTTTCCATTACTGCAATCAAGCGTATACCCCAATCAAGAAAAATGCTGATAGGTACTACAAGTTTTCTTTTCTCTCTTTTTTCTCAATACTCAAGATGATAGGTTAGGTATTTTTTTCCCAAAATGTTTATTGCAATCATTTTTTAAAGGAATTTTGTACAAAATATATATCATTGATGAAAATTTGAGAAATGCAGAAAATCACAAAGCAGTAAATAAAAACCAGTTATTATACCACCCAAAGATAATAATGAATTCAGTATTTTTCTATTTTCTATACTATAATTGTGCTGTACTATTTTTGAACTAATTTTGTTTCCCCTCAACTTTATCATGAAAATTTAATATGAAGAGCACTCTTTCACAGCATTGCTTTTAATACTTGCATATTATTTCTTACTGTTGATTGGACATAATTTACTTAGGCACACCTGCATTGTTGAGAATTTAGGTTTCTAGCTAATATTTGTTATAAACAGTACTGCAATAAAAATCATTTTAATAAATCTTCAACTATTGCTCAGTGTTTCTCTTAAACTGCTCTCCTAAGCGTAGAATCACTGGGACATCTATCTTACATTGGCCATTGTTTTGACACATGTTGTCAAATTGCTATTCACAAGCATTCTATTACTTATACTCTACCCACTTTGTATAAAAACATTTATTATTTTGACGTTACCTTTGTTAATTTGGGGAAAACTTAATAATTAATGAATGAAGCCTCATTTCTAGCAAATGTATTTAATAGTTAACAAAGTTTTATCTTTGTATATTTTAACTGGTTGTTTTCACTTTTCATTATGTTAATTTCTTATAGATAATAATTGATTCTGCTGATGTGTATTTTTAAATCAAATGGATTTTTGTATGTGTAAAAATATTTTATAATATCTGTTACACATTTCAAATTCATTTCCACAGTTGTTTTTGCTTACTTTACATTTTTATTCATGGCATTTTTATTTATTCCCAGAAATGTTTGAATTTTCTTTTTTAAAAACAATATAGATGTATTTTTCCTTGAAGACTAAACTCTATAAAGAAAAAGACTGAACCTCTCTCCTGCTTATTCTGTCTCCTACATTGTTTAGTGTCTAGCACACATTAGGCAATAAATAAGCATTTGAAATATGTTCCAAATGCTTGCAGTATTAATAAATGAGTAGTGTTTAGAAAGATTAACATCCTACACCAGGATGGTAAAGCAATTCCATTCATTTTCTTCTAGAAATCCATGAGATTATTTCCTTATGTGTTTTTTTTCCCTTTACCATTCCTCTGGTTCTTGATATAAAGAAATAACGTCATGCCCAAATAGTCAGTAATCCTACCAATTATTAACCAAATAGACAAAAAGTTTCTTTTTGTTCCAGCTCCATAGATTTTTTTAATTAGACAAGAATTCCCTCATCTTTGGAATAATTTGTCCAATAGTTTTTCTGATGCAACAACTCTTTATGTCTTTCTAGATAACTTGATAGAATTTGAGAAAAATCTACATGAAGCATTCCTAACTGGATTCTAATTTAAACAGAATGTATTTTAAATATGCTATAAAAATTACCCAGTTACAATCCCCAACATTGCTGTTAAGTGTTTACATGAGTCCTGCATGTCAACCAAAGAGCACTCCTGTCTTATGTTAGAGAGGCCTGTATATCTAGATTCCACAGGAGAACATGGATTTGATCCCTGACACATTTCCCTTCAGATGACAACCCACTTCATATTAAAGACTCTGGAAAAAACCAATTTTCCAAAATTGGGAGTTCAGTGGGAAACACATAAATCATTTATTAAGGGCACAGTTAAATAACTTAAATATTATGAGAAGGGTCCAAAAGCAAACAAATAAGTGAAAAAAATTCATTAAATCAGCCCTTAACTACCATTCCCAGGATTAATTCTATTAAGTAGACCATATTCTCCTCTACTCCATCACTAAATTATGATTCCAACCACAAAAAAATGTGTTTTTTTAGATCTGTCAAAAAGCCCCAAATTGACCACTTCAGTATATGTATCAAGGAAGCATTACACTATAAACACATACGGTGTGTTAAAAGCTAAAAAAGGAAGGAAGGAAGGAAGGAAACAACGAAGAAAGAAATCTTGTCATAGGAGAGAATGTGGACCTATAGTCACCTACATAATTTAAAATTATGTGTTTTCTAGAGACATGCTTTTCTCTTAATACTAGTTGCTGGAGTAACTTATGGAAGGAAAAATCTTAGAAGCAAGAAGGAACACGGGATTGAAGTAACCCTTGTCTTCCAGGAATGAGGGGATAGGAGAGCTCTCTGATAAAGGATAAAGGTGGAGCCCAATGACCCCAAGCAAATATAATCAGGGTAAGAGCCCAAAATCAGAGTGCAGGAAAAGAGGGCAAGCTGTGAGTAAGCATCTTAGTTGCTTTATATCACTTTCCCCTTGAGATAATGGCTTTATATTTATATTCTCTAAGATTCTGCACTCTTGTGTTCATTTTTTAAAAAGTAATAGGGACCTATGTGGGACCTGACTCCCAGGGGTGTAAATCTCCCTGGCAATGCAGGATATGATTCCCGAGGATGAATCTGGACCCGGCATCGTGGAATTGAGAACATCTTCTTGACTAAAAGAGGGATGCGAAATGAAACGAAATAAAGCTTCAGTGGCTGAGAGATTCCAAATGGAGTTGAGAGTTCACTCTGGTGGGCATTCTTAGGCACTATGTAGATAACCCTTTTTAGGTTTTAAGAAATTGGAATAGCTAGAAGTAAATACCTGAAACTATCAAACTGCAACCCAGTAGCCTTGACTCTTGAAGACAACTGTATAGCAATGAAGCTTACAAGGGGTGACAGTATGATCGTGAAAGCCTTGTGGATCATACTCCTTTTATCCAGTGTATGGATGGATGAGTAGAAAAATGGGGACAGTAAACTAAATGAAAAATAGGGTGGGGGAGGTAAGATTTGGGTGTTCTTTTATAGTTTTATTTTTTATTCTCATTTTTACTTTTTCTGGTACAAGGAAAATGTTCAAAAAATAGACTGGCATGATGAATACATGAGTATATGATGGTTCTGTGAACAGTTGATTGTACACCATGGATGATTGAATTGAATGTGAATATATCTCAATAAAACTGAATTTAAATAAAAAGTAATAGGGAAAATTAGTGACTTACAATTATAGAGCACATCAAACAGGAAAAATCCAACAAGCACATTCTAAAATAATTTTCTAAAATGTGGCACTTACTTCATTGTTCTGAACTTTCGCTTTCTGAAACCAATTGCATCTAAACCCAATTATAGCCTTTAACAATGGCAAAGAGAGCAAACCTTCTGAAAAAATAAATTTTACTAATTTCAGTTTTAATACCTCTGTATATCAATGAATAATATATATTTTTTAATTTCAATATAAATGTTAACTCTCTTACTCTGAACTGGTCAATGGTATCACATGGAAATAATTGTTTTCCTAATTGCATATTATCTCACAAAACATTAGAACTTGTATATTATGGAAATTTTATAATATGAGAGATATAATAATGCAGAAGTTAAAAAACAGAGCTATTTATCTGTCTTTTATTCCAATCCCTTTTAAATGCCCCAAATGTTAACATTGTATGCACATTTCTCATATTTTCCATTCCTTCTCTCTACCAGCATCTTCCAAGAAAGGAGTGAGTGGGGAATATCCTCATGGTTAGATCATTTGTACCCAGGCAAGTGGAGAAAGGTAATTTAGAACTTTTCTAGCTTGATGCACTGTCAAATTTCTCTGCCTTCATATGAAAAAGCAGATGATCTCAGTTTCTTAAGTGACACATGGATTCCGTGTGGTATGGCTCATTCGTAGTGAACTTTAGAAATGACTCACACCATATATGATTTGTGTAATTGCATTTACATTAGCTTGTCATATTTACTCTAAAATGTCACTGAGTACTTTTTAAAGTAGCTCTATATGGCAAGTAAAAGATGATAAAACTGTAGCTATTCATTTCAGATTAATTCCAACCCTGATTAGGTCCATAAGAAAAATTAATCAAATTCATTTGCTAGGGTTAAGTGGAGTGCTTCTCTCTCTCTCTCTCTCTCTCTCTCTCTCTCTCTCTCTCTCTCTATCTCTTTCTCTCTGGTAGAGGAATCACTGCCTCAAAGTCACACTGATAGCTAATTAGCATGTTGAGAAGATGTGGCATTTTGCTTGGAAAGGTCACATGGCACAGTGAAAAGAGCACTGAACATATAATTAGAAGTCCAAGTTCAAAGCCGGGTTCTCCTGCTGTCTAGCAGGATGAGTGCTGAAGAGTAGCCTTGCACACTTTTTAAATCAGTAATGTGACCTTGGGCAAGCTAAGTGAGTCTCTGTTTCCTCAGGATCCCTCTCTTTTTTTAACAGTTCTTGTAGTTCTCAGAAGTGTTTACCCCTGTGAAATGTCTAGAAAAATATTAAATGTACACACAAAGGAGTATTTAACAAATTATTAAATTAAAAACATGCTTTTGCATGCGTATTGTCCTATAACTGTTGGCAGGAGCTTAAATGTTCACCATATGTATTTCTATGCATGCTTGACAGACACCTTCAAAATATGCCTTTCATTCATCAGGCATGTCACAGCAATAGGTAAGGGACTGGAACAACCTGGAAAATAAAGGTGATAAAGAGCTAAAACTCATTATTTGAAAAAAAGATTTTCAAATCTTTACTGCATAAAGGTATAAGGGGGAGAATAGTTAAGAAAAAAAAATTTAAAGCCAGAAGTCTGAATTTCAGGACATGTCTAGGGGGAGCCAAGAAGACCATTATTCCAGTATCATTTAAGAGGAGGAGCCCAGATAAATGTGGGAGAGATGAGTAAACCCCCACCCCCAACAAACACACACTCTATACCAATTTGCAGAAGTCAGAAGGACATACATGCCATATGGACTGAACCATTTTCTAGCTCAATATCAATTAATAAGCATTACCCTCTCCTCACATTACCACCTAATCAACATCCTAGTTCATTATCTAGAGCAGCTAAGACCCCATTGCCCTCAGAAGAGTAAGATGCATAGTGCATCTTTTGTAAGTTGGCTCAGAGCAATGAGTTTTCACCTCTTTTGACTGAACAATTCAGTGTGATTATAGTAGGCAACGTCGACTCTATGAAACTGAGAAACTGCGTAGAGTATGATGCACAGTTTTAGTGACTGGTGCTAGCTAAGTAAGCCAACGTTTTGTCCACTAGCAAATTCTAAGAAGCCTAGGTCAGAAGAAACTACCAAGATTTTAAGGTTATCAAAGAACCTGTTGTGTGGATCCTATTTAAAAGATAATCCAATAGATTACCTTTCAAGACAGCTCCTCTCATCTTTGAAAAACTCCAATTATTAGACATCCAAAAACTCTTTCCATGGTTTTATTGGGGAGCAGATAAAATAAACCTAATTCTTTTTTACCATTATGATTCTTTAAATATTTGGTGTTATTCCATCTTTTTTCAGTAGGGTGGAAGCTAAATATTATTCCAAGTTTATGTAGCTTGCTATGCATGCATCATTTTAGTCACTATTCTGTGAGAGTGTTAGTTTGCCCACATTTATTTCCACTGTGGTGCTCAAAAGTGGATCTCGCAATTCAAATGTTGTCTAACCATTGCAATGCTGTGGGAAAACGTCTTGTTCTATATATTATGATTCTATTAATTTAGCACATATCTTATCTTAGAATGCTCTCATAATTCTGACTACTATAGAGCCTAATAAAATCCTTGAGATCTTTTTAACTTTTTAGTTTGGAAAATTTTAAATATATATTAAAAAAAATAGATTCATGTAATAAACTCTCAAATTTCCATCACCCAGATTAACAATTATCAACTTCCAGACCATGATGGGTCTGGAAATGATTGGATATTATCTTTAAGGTAATGCAGGCAGAATACAAGTTTTTAAGCAGGACATATTAGCCAAGCAATTTCTCTAGCATTGTCATGCTGGTGGTTATAGGAACAAAAACCAGTGCCCATCAGATGACATAAGGAGATGCAGGCTTTTGCTGTTGTGTGATATGCAAGATAATGGCTCCCCAAAGAAACTATAAATGTGTAGGAAAATGAAGTTTGCAGATGGACCATGGGTTATTAATCAGCTGACTTGAGAATAGGGAAAATATCTTGGATTATTTTCCAGGTGGGCCCAATGTAATCACAAATGGAGGAAGAAGTTATGAGGAAGATGTGGCTAAAGAAGAAAGGCACAGAGAGATGCAGCACTGCTGGCTCTGAAGTAGAAATGGTGCCATGGATCTAAGAATAAAGGCATCCAGTAGAAGCTGGAAGAGACAGGTAGACAGATTCTTCCTTAGAGCCTCCAGAAGGTATGCAGACGTGCTGACACCTTGGCTTTAGCTCTGGGAGCACTGTCTTGGACTTCTAACCCACAGAGCTGTAAGATAATAAATTAGCATTTTTGTGAGCCATTGCACTTGGGAATTTGTTACAGCAGGCATAGAAAACTAATTCAAGGGAGCAGTGAAGGAAGTGAGTTGCTCCACTGCATGGCTCATGGGAATACAGGCTCAGGTTCAAGAGACTTTCAGCAAATGACTATTTGATTACTTATGCTGCACAAAGGTTCCAAAAGAGCAGGGAACCAGTGGCTGGTGTCTAGGGTTAGCCGACTGCTCAGGTCAAGATCAGCAGCTCTGCATGTGTCCACTTCACATAGGAGATGAGGGACACTTATGCTGCCTGAGTGCTTGGGTTTATATACACCCCAGGCAGGTAGGGGGCCCCACCAAGGAGCAAAAACATCATAAAAGCAACCCCTGTGCCCTAACAAGTATCCAGGGCTAGTTAGTTGTTAACACCTCCCCCAGGTTGCCTGTAGTCTCTTGGGAAATAGAAACATACCAAGCACCTGCATGCAAACAAGCAACCGGGAAAGTAGGGGTCAAGGGCTGGGAGGTGGTCACTAAGTATGTCCCTGACTGCCACAACAGGGGATAAACTGTAATGTTAATTATATCTTCCAGGATATTTCCTGTTTTTCCAACATATATTATGCAAAATACTGATGAACTTGTCTTTTACATTTTCATTGCTGTGATTAATTAAAATGCCTACAGGAACATGAACAACCAAGTTGTTAAAGGTGTGATTTTGAAATTAAACTTACTGAGTTCAAATTGTGGCTTTACCAGTTACTATCTGCATGAATCATACAAGCTAGTTAACCTCTATTTCCCTCAGTTTTATAATTTGAAGAATGGTATAATATTTCATTGATTATGAGTATTAAGAATATTAGCATATGCATGCAAAGCACATAGCAGTACTTGGCACATAAAGAGTTTATAATAAATAATTATTATTTCCATATTACTACAAACTTTTCTTCAAGCAGAAATTGTTCTTAAATCTGGTTAATTTTACTTATCTTTTCAACAAGGAAAACATGAGAAATTCTTGCAAATGCCTGGCAGAAATTCAGACTTTGTCTACAGTGTCTCCAATATGCCCTGATCTATTAAGCTACTAACCCTATTAAAAAAAGAAATTGAATTAGTCTGACTTAAGTCTTTGTGAACCCATATTGAACCTGGGTGATATCTGCTCCTTCTTTCAGGTGCTCACTAATAGTTACCTTTATAATTAGCTTAAGAATTTCATCTAAAATCAATGTCTATCTCATTTGGCCAATGTTTGCCCAACACCCTACTCTTTTCTATTATTTCATTCCAGAAACCCAGGCTTAGTCATTTTTGTGATAACAGGTGGTTTGAAAGTATATAAGTCGTTCATAGCTTAGCAGAGGTCATCCTTAAGCTTCCAGGACCTCTCATATCATCCATGATTTCTGCAGATCACAGCCATGTTTCTGAGTTTATAAATTACAGTTATATATATATATATATGTATGAACTGGAGCCTCTATCTATCACCTAAAGGAAACACTAGTGCCATCACTTGCTTGCTATCCCCAAGCATCTATTAATGAACAGTGAGATACCATGTCTTAAATATCAACTTATTTCTTATGCAGTGATAAAGGTAAATTAAACAATTAGTAAGGATGAAATTGAAAATTTCACTGTCAACTTCTTATGTAGCTCGGTTTTTAAAGTAAAAGAAAAGACTGGCCAGGTTTGTTCCTTAGTTAATAGAGTTATCTATTTGCAGCTGTTTCCAACTGCTAAATTTGCAGAAGCAAACAAACAAAAAATGTGCATGACAGAAGTGAAATGTATTGCAACCAAAAAGCTTCAGCCTTTCCAGAGTGGACAGGTGCATGCAAATGGGTGAGATAGAAGCCCTGACTTAAATAAGTCTGTTTAGAAAAACATGCAAACAAATCACTAACCTCCAAGCACAGCAATAGTTCATGAAGGGAAAAGTTATCTGGCTTCTGTCGTGCTGTACAGAAATTTTTAAAAATAAAATGCAGGTGATATATATCCAACAACTTTCATTCATGCTGGGGATTTTAAATAGAGCACCTTGTCCCTGTGGTGTCTGCTGAATATTTAAAAATACTATCTTGACTCCTTAGGTGATTTCTGTTTTCCTTTCTTTGTCTAACAAGTGAACTTCACTTCTCATTTAGGAGCTAATAGATAACAGATATTTCAGTCCAAACATTTCCTTGGGATGTGTTTCACCTGGAAAGGACGTACGACTGTGGTTGTGGGTATATCCAAGATGCACACAGTGGTTTGTTAATGATAATTTTCATAGTGTACTCATTGTCTTCCAAAATAATATCCCTTCAACATGAGCTAAAGTCAGATGATAACACATAATTGAAATCCAGATTTCTCTAAACTGGTGGGTAATTACATTTTCTTTCAAATATAAATGTTGTCTCTTTCAAGCTAATGTCTTTTCCTTAATCATGGGCAGTAGTTAAAAATAAAAACACACCTATATTTAAAATTCCTGGTGGACAGGTGGCAAATTTATTTTTATGAAGTGTCGGAAAAGCACTATGAAAACTATAATATACAAAATAGGCATTAACTACATTCTGAAATAAGCACATTATTTCCAAGTCAGAGAGTATCTGTGCTCTCTCTCCCTTATTTCTGTAGGTGATTAAGTGATTTTTGTTTTTGTTAAGATCTTACTAAAAGTTAAGGTTGTGGACTTAGAATCTATGTCTCCTAATTCCATCTTCTGTGTCCTTTCCACGTTAGCATGGTGGTTGCTGCATGACTTCACAGTAGTAGGAAAGAAATGAATTTTAAAGCAATTAGAAAATGAAGAAATCAAAGGAAATGGAATGTTGATAATCTCAGCAGTCCTTGAATTCTGCTTATCTACTACTAAACAGGTAATTCACTCAGAAGCTGAGGAAAACTTAATATACTCATCAAAACCCTCTTTAAAATTATAGATGCATTAAAGAAAGTGCCCACAGTGAGAGGTGAATTTTAAGCAGTTTAAAAATTGCATTTAGATGATGATAAGAGCAATAATGCTTAATGCTACTGTAGAGCCTTTATTCTTGGAGGTTCAGGGTATTTAACTAAAGGTCAAATGATATAAACTTTGATGTCTGCAAAACTGGGCTGGAAAAATGTACCTGGTCTAATACATTTTGGTTTTTTTCCTGCTTTTTTTTTTTTCCTTGCAGTAGAAGCAAACCCAATCCCTATCTGAGAGTATTCTAGCACAAAGTCTTTAAAAAAAAAAATAAAAAAAAGCTATGGGGATATTTTCAACTTGCAGGAAAAGAAATGCCTCGATGCTATTAAGTTTAGGTAATTGTAGAATATAATGATATCTATGTAAATTTAATTCTACCACTAACATAAAATAGAATAATTCTACATGGTCAATGGAATTACTGAGAAATGTAATAGTATGAATAATTGCAAGTAGGCATTATAGCAATCTTGTAAGAAAGACAAATATTAAAAATAGAGTCTGATAGGCTAAAATAGAAGAGGGCAAGCAACACACCCTAATAGGTATTGAATGCCTTCAAAATTGTACCAGTTAGTTACCTCTGTCTTCCCAGTGTCAGAAGGGACAAGACATATTGGCTTGTAACACTAATAATATAAATGTAAACCTAAGCTTAAAGAAGTAACAAAAGTCCACACTACTGTAACCAAGAAATTAGGATTTAGGGGATGATGATGATTACTGAATCATTATATAGATATTCCTTTTTACTTTCTGGTCTATTAGAATAGATAGGGGAAAATACCTGAAATTTCTAGACTGTTATCCAGTGGCCTTAATCTCTAATACAGATTGTATAACTATATAGCCTTTATCTTGTGATTGTAAAAACCTTGTGACTGACCCTCACTTATACCCCCTTATCCTGTTTTTCAACTTCAGAGTCTTATGATCAGTAAAAACAGCCCCTAATGTTTATTAATGAAACACCTTGAGTCAGCCCAGAATTAACCCACTCCAATTTCAAATCATCTCTAACCTCACCTTCTCAAGCCATTATGCTCATTAACTTAAAACCTACCCATCTTTTGGTACTATAAAACTATCAGAGTTATTGCATATTGGAGAGACAGATTTTTAGACCAATAGGCCATCTGCTCTCCTACTTTGCACCTAGCAATAAACTCTTTCCCTCTTTGAAACCCTGGTGTCTCAGGAATTGGTCATTTGAGTACATCGGCAGAGAGCGATTTGATCAGTATCACTACCAGAAAAACAAGATTAAAAAATGTTTTCCTTAAGCAAAAATTACTTTTCCTTACACGTAATTATGGATGCCTAGTTTTATATTTCATGGAATGTTAAACTGCATTGGATGCAACCTAAATATTGACCTCATCTAATAAACCCTGGGAAGAATATAATTTCGTATATGGCTAAGTTGTATGTTTCTTGATATTTACAAGGCTGAAAGGATGTTGTGGACCAATTATAACCATTTGTTTCAGTCCTGTGAATTCAGATGGGGTATGCAGATAAAAATATAGATTTTTGGAAAGGTTAAGACATTATTCTTCATACTTACCTGTGAATAATTCAGAAAAATGAAAATATGCTTTTATACTCATAAAACACAAGTTAGTCAAAGTTTATATCAATAATTCACTCTAATATTTTTATGATATTGATTTTCAAGAAATATATGTTACTTAAAAGTTGTAATTATTAAACATCAACCTCTTACCTAACATTAAAATTATTTAAAACCATAAAAGCATCATTAAACTAACCTAGTTGATTAAAAAATACTAAAAGTTAACTAAAATTTTGGCCTTTAAGCATCTACTATTTTAGCATTATAAAATGCAAATGAATTTTTCTCAATTGGCAGTTTTCCTTCACTATAAATCACCACCAACAAAAAATATATGCAGAAAAAAAAAATTTCTGGCAAAGAAGAAAGTCACGTTGTAGAAACCACACAGTGATATTTAAGACGAACAGTAGAAACTAAGAAGAGGGCTTCTATTTTAAATTGGTATCTGGATAGGAGTCCTCAATTTAACCTAGTCTAGATTTCATAAAACTACTCATTAAGACAAAGGGAAAAATTATAATCAAAGAAACATCTAGAAACTGTCATATTCTTAGAAAAAAAAATGACACTGAAGCTTATGTGGGGGCATGGGGGACTACTCAATATTAATGTTATTAAATACTTGAGATATGCTTTGTAAAAAGATGGGAATGTATGTCTGGCCCTGCAAACAATCTGTCCTCAGAATCAAAAGTTGTATGTTGTGCACAAAATAAATTATCCCTCTGTTTCCTTCTGTGATACTCCTTCCTTTCTTTTTTTTTTTTTTTCCTGCCCAATCTTATCTTGACCTCTCCATCTTTGCAGGGAGAGAGAAAGGGAAAATGAAGGATGATGGTGTGTTAAACAAGGCTACACTGGACCATTGGGTGAGTAATTGTAGGTTTCTCCATTCAGTTAGCCCTACACAGCTAAACCTCTGTAGGATTCACAGCTGACCAGCAGAAGGGAGAAGGCATGATGGAAATCCAGGAAGGGAACCATTGTTTTGTATGGATTTTTTTTGTTTTTTGTTTTTTGTTTCTGTTTTGAGTTGCTTGTTTCAGGCCATAGTCAGGCAGTACATAGAGAAGAATGACACTGTCCAAGTACAACAGAGAACTCACAGCGAAAAGCTATTAAAATTTGAGAGGTTCTCATCTCCACTCAGCTTTTGCATTGATATCCATCTAAAAAACAAAGTGTACAGAAAAAAGGCATTCCCTTCATACCCAAGAATGAGACAAATACGTTGTCTAGACATTTCCCTTCTTCAAAGATGAGTGAAAAAGAAATAAAAGACGCCAAATTCCAACAATGCTTAAAACAAGTGGAAAATAAAACTTCTGCAAGAAGCAGGCAAGGGTCTCACCTTAAAAAAATGGCCAAATGGAAGCATCAGAAGTGAAACACAGGAAACTGATGAAGCAAATAGATGACAAAAGAGCATAGCGCCTATGAATCAGAAGCTGGGCATAATGCAGAGAGAGCATGCTAATTAAAATAAAATAGAACAATAATTGTAAAAGAAAAATATGGAAAGAAGGACTAGTAAATAAAGTAAAAACAACAAATGAATCACAATACACTTTGGAAACATTAAATAACAAACAATGTTCCAAGAAATGGAATGGCAAAAACTCTTGTTTCTATGAAAGTGAAAAAAGAATTAAATTAATGAGATGGAGGAGTATTGTGTTAGGCAACAGTTTCTTAACCTTTTATATTAAAAGCATGAGCAACAGAAGAAAATTTAGATAAATAGGGCTTCATCAGAATTGAAAACTTTAAGAAGTTCATCACAAAATTTAAAAAGACAATCTACAGAATTAGAGAAAATATTTGGAAACCACATATCCAATAAGGATTTAATATCCAGAATATTTAAAGAAATCCTCCAACTCAAAAAATCCTATTAAAAATGGGCAAATGACTTTCATTGAAATTTCTCCAAATATATACAAATGTCCAAAAAGCACATGAAAAGATGTTCAACATCATTAGCCATTACAGAATTGCAAATCAAAGCTACAAGGAGGCACCATTTCATACCCATTAGTAGGGCTACTATTAAAAGAAAAACAGAAAACCACAAGTGTTGGAGAAGATGTGGAGAAGTAGGAAAACTCATTCATTAATACTGTGAATGTAAAATTGTGCAGCTGTTATGGAAAACGTTTTGCTAGTTCCTCAGAGAGTTAAGTATAGAATTATCATGTGACCTGACAATCTCACTTCTACATCTATATTCCAAGTATTGAAAGCAGGGACTCAAATGGATATTTGCATACCGATGTTCATAGCAGCATTATCCACAATTGCCAAAAGATAGAAGTGTCCTTCAACCAAGTGTCCTTCAACCAATGAATTGATAAGCAAAATGTGGTATGTACACACCATGGAATATTATATATCTGTAAAAAGAAATGAAGTTCAGATACTTGCAACTACATGGATCATGAGATACATCATGTTAAGAGACATAAACCAGACACAAAAGGACAAATATTGTATGATCCCACTGATATGAAACAGTTAGAATAAGCAAACTCATAGAGTCAGAATCTAGAATACAGGTTACCAGGGGATGGGGTGGGTGTAGTTAATGAGAGTTAATGCTTAATTGGTGTAGAATTTCTGTTTGGCAGGATGGGAAAGTTTTAGTAATGGATGGTGCTGATGGTAGCACAACATTGTAAGCATAATTACCAGCGCTAAATTTTATATTTGACTGTAATTAAAAGGGGACTCTTTCAATTGTATATATGTTACTAGAATAAAAATTCAAAAACAAACAAACATAAGATTGTATAACATAACCAGTGAACCCAAATTCAAACTATGGAATATAGCTAATAGTATTATTACAATAATCTTTTTCATCAATTGAAACAAAGTTACCATACTAATGCAAAATATTAATAATAGAGAAAACTGCCTGTGGTAGTTGTATATGGGAGCTCTGTATTTTCTGAATGACTTTTCTGCTTATCTATAAGTTCTCTATTAATAATAATACAAACATACATACATGCATACATACATAAAATAATGCATGCATTTAGTAAAACATGTTCATATTTATTCAAAATTTTAATTTAGCATTTGGAAAATGATGAATGTCAACAACATCAGAAAAGAGAAGGGGTAATGAATAGCAATCTCTTTGTGTTTGACAAGATATTAGAGCCACAAAAGCAGATATAAAGCTTAAAGACGCTCTTTTATATGTGTTTGGAACTAAACTTCACGGAATTTATCTTTAGATTGGGCAGGAGAGTGCACATTAATGGGTACCAGTGAGACACATTTCTTGCCCTACTTGTAACAAGACTCGAGTGTGACCTGAATGACTCCCTGGTGTCTGGATTTATATTCTTCTCAGAGGCATTGGATATTGTATTTCACTACAAACAGCTAAAAACATTGCAATCATTATTTATAAATCTTTTAGAAAAATGATTTTTTTTAGCAGCAGCTATGGCAACAGGGAACTCAAAATGACACTGGAAAAGAATTGAGCTCAGTTGCAATGGGTGATGCGTACAGGATTTATATTTTGGCACTCTCTATATTTTAAAACTGGAAAAATCAAAAGAAGCCTTCAGTATATATGATTCTTTTCTAGATTAAACTCATGTGTTCCATTTACATATAATTTAAATATAGTAATATAAATTATATTTACTTAATTGTCATGAAAAATTTATAAACATAAAATGACTGCAGGTGAATAAAAATCATTTTATTTCTTAGGGTACAGACAGCTTTATGTGTTTGCAGTTAACACCAGCATTTCTCACCATAGTGCTTCCATTATGCCACTTGTTGTAAATTTATAAACTATTTCTGGAAATGAGTATGTGGTCATTCCTTTGAAATGTTTAATTTATAGCAAACATGATTTTTTTCTTTTCTTCTACGTAATACTTCATGAACCTGCCTACAGTATCCTTTTATAATACAGTAGATACGGAAATAATTTGTTTTTTATACTTTCCCCTATATGGAGATCCCATATCATCAGAAAAAAATTTTCTAGTTATAATTTTTCTTATTTTAATATATATAGATTTCTTAAAATTAAAAGCTTATTAAAAAAAGCTTATAATAGTTAAACAGTTAGTCAGCGGCTCTTATGTAGTTCAACACTTTTAGGTCAAGGGAAATTCCCCCTCCAAGAATAATACTGACAAAGTATTAAAATCATTTAAATTAATATGTCCCATTATATGACTTGATCATCATTTAATTAAATAATACAGTTTGTTGGAAATGTTTGTTTCCGTTTGTTTTCAAACTATTATTGTTTTATAAATTCTGCAGCAAATGTTAACTCTTGGTGAACATGCTTAATTGTTTCTTCGAATGTACTGCTAGACCTAAATATATTAGGTCAAAGAAGGTGAATGTTTTTTAGGCATTTCTATTTCTTGAAAAACGTCCCGCCTGAAAATATGTAGCAGATATGATAAGGATATTTGAGAAGATTTTTCCCAATATCATTCTAAATGCTAAATATTAGATTTCTTAAATACTATTTCCCCATTTGATAGGCAAGCAAATAGGATATCATTATTTCAATTTGCATTTTAAAAGTACTAATGATAAAGGTTTTCTGTATAAGTGATTTTTGTTCTTTTTTTGGGGGAAGAATAGCAAGTTCAAATTTTTTGTTTACTTAGTAAAATAATAATATATTTTGTAATGATTTGTCTTATAACATTTCCTGGGTTTCTGGTGTACCCTTCAATTTTAATTAAATTGAGCTATTCCTGGGTAATTTTTAAAAGTTATATACTACAAAAAAAAAAAAAAAAGAAAGAAAGAAAGAAAGAAAAAGATTCCCATAATGCTTATGCCATTTGGTGGTATGGCTAATATCTATAAAAATGCACTTACTTATTTTGGACAGGTAAAACATGTATAATTTTATTTTGTCCCTTGTCACAATATCCACATCATTATTTTTAAGCTGGGACTTTGCCTGCCTCAAGCTTTTTGCTTCAGGGGCTGCACTTCCCACAGTGAGCTGAGCCACCATCAGTCACCCTTATTTCATCGTTAACTCTGTCCTGGATATCATTTTTCCATTGGGGTGGAGTAAGACACCCAACGTGACTGGGTCACTCTGCTTCAAAATGAAACATGCTTTGTTAGAAGAGCACCTGTTTCTCTGAGTTAGAAGACAGAGAGGGATGGAGGTAAAGCTTCTGTACCTCTACTCTGTTTCTATCACATAACGTGAGGCAAAGGCTCAGCATGAGAGAATTCCATGGCTCCCAACCCTTATTTCGGCCCTGTTAGGTGTTCATAGTATTGTAACTTCCTAAGGTTTTTGCCATGTATTTCTTTCATATCTCTATGGAGATTTTCTTCAAATATTTTAGATGTCACAAGTGAGTTGCAGAAATCATCTCTCTACTCTTAACTAATGGAAAAAAAGTTTTTGTCTTTTATATAGATTTTACATTCTTATAAAAAGAATAGACTGATCTATTCTTGGCCCACAAAAAAATTTTCTGGCTTGTAATGAGACTGAATATTTCTTTAACTTAATGGAGAACTTTATAATTATTCACTAGTCATCAAATTTTATTATGCACCTGAAGAGTTTAGTGCCTCCAACTTAAGGATATAACTATGAAGTGAGGGTTGGGGAAAGAGGAAACCATAGAGTGACAGAAGGTTGATTCTTGGGATTCTTCTCCTGTCTGTGCTAGTTCGGTGTTTTCTTCTTTCTTCCTAATCCAATCTTTCTTTGGTCTGTTTTATGCCTTGGAGTTCCACTCCTACAAGCCTAGGCTATAGTCTTCCCTAAGAATCTTCGCAGTCAGGTTTCTGCCTTAATAAGAGTCAAGAGGGCAAAACCTTACAATAAATTAGTAATAATGAAATGAGAAAAGTTTTCCACTGTGGTGTTCCTCTTGCTCTAGTTGATCAACTTTAGGTTCTCCAAGTCATCCAACCTGGTCATCCCTTGTGATTACAATGCTACTTTAGGACATACACAAGGTCATGTGGTCACATCCTTACCAACCTAAGAAGAGAATGGACTTTTTAAAAATCTTGCATCATTCCCATAAGCATCCAATATGGTTTAAATTTGTGATTATGCGGCATACCCTTGGGAATTAAGTATGATGGATTAACACATGATCTCTAAAAAGTTCAGAAGGAAGGCAGTAAATTCTGCCTTTCAACCAAAACAAAGGAACCAAAACAAGAAAAAAGTAGATTAATCACTTGGTAGTAATGTCATCTGCTCTTCTGCATGGATCTGTTATCAAATGAACATGATCTAACGAATATAGACAAGTGGTTCTTAAAAGTGTTTCACATGAACTTTTTAAATCAATTCCCAGATCTCAGACCACACTTACTAAGTCACTCTCTCTAGTGGCAGGACCCAAGTGCAAATGTTTTTTGAAAAATCTACAAGCAGTTTTTATTTAGAATCAGAGTTGAGAACACTATGATAGTTGATAATGATGCAAAATCATTAACTAGCAATGCAATCAGCCAACCCTCTCCAGAATTCAATCTCATGAAATTTGCTGTTGACTAATTAATGTTGAATTCATCAGAAAGTGCCCTGCTGCTATCATTAGAGAGAAAAAAAACTTGAATAAAACCCTACTAATTTTGTACTCATTTTTAAATAGAAACTTGTAACTTTATTGGTACTTTATATTATCTTGCCTTACTAATTATTATAAGTCTAATTAATAGTAATAATATTTATTACCAGTTAAGGTCTATAGGAAGCATCCAGTCAGTTCCTAAAATGTATGTTATGTTGCATTCAAACTTTTGTTTCTCCTTTTACAGATATAGAGGAAGATTTCAAAACTGATCAAAGTATAGATTGATTGCAAATACAATTAAATTTTTAGCATGATAATGTATATCATTGTCCACAAGAGTGGAGGCCAGCTTCTATTGAGAAAAAAGAAAAATGCACAAAGTTTTTTTCCTACTTGCCATACATTTTCTTCATTACCGCATTATAAGTGGTTAAAGGTAAATGATTTCAACCTTAAAACAATTCAGAGATTAGTGAACCAAACAACAGCCTCTTCAAAATTTAACCTCATGCTTCTAAGAACTGGAAATTGTCTCCCTCCTGTGTGCAATAGAATATTTGGTCCCTTAACTATTTCCAAAATTGAAGGCAGTTAAAAAAAAAAAAAAAAAAAAGCCTGTCTGAACGAAACCATTTTCTCTTGTAGACACATTGAAATTCTGAAAGGTGAGCAAGAAATTAGGAGAATTGTGTCCATTATAACTTATCGAAAACAAACACTTTTAACCTTTCAAAGAAAACATGTTGACAGATCTATGGAAACATAACAACACATTGCCACCAAGTGTTAATGTTGAATTAAAAAGTTTATTTGAAGTCCATGTAGTCTGATAGAGTATTCAAAAAAGATGTCTTCTAGAAAATATGGAGTTATTTTTTATCTAATTTGCAGATATGAATACTCACAAGTCACTTTCTTTCATGAGCACCATTATCTTAGCTAGAAGACTTGTGATAATCTTTTGGTGCTACATGTTATGTGGAAAACAGAAATATTTTAAACTTTGATCAGATTCCTAAGATATTTATACAAAAGGCAGAAAACAAAATAGTTAAGAATTAAGAGGCTTTAGCATTACAACATGGGATGCTGGTCTGGTTATCAACGATTAGACAAGTAGCATTGGGCTAACTGCTTAATATGTCTTTGGCCCAATTATTCATTTATAATATAGGGTTTATAATAAAGAACACATGGGATTATAATGAAGATAAAATTATAACAAGCTTGTAAACCAATTAATACAGTGCCTAGTACATAGAAAGCACTAAAAAATGGTAGCTACTGCTGCTGTAAATCAAACGTATACAAGTGTGCATGTAATTAAGTATTGAATAGTTATTACTTCATAAAAAAGGATTTGAGGCATATATTTAATGTGTATGTTCATATGTTTATTTATTATTTATCAATTATCCTCATCTGTTTGATTAGGATAGCACTTTGTATTCTGTGGGATCCTGAAGTTTCTATTCTTTCATAGAAAAAAGTAGCAATGCATTCTCAGTTAAAGGAAAGATGTTAATTATAATGAAAATCTGGTTGTGGTAAATGGAAAGCATTCAAATGTCTCTAAATAGCTGGATTTTTTTTTCTTTTTCTTTTAAACAGGATACAAAGCCATACCATAGCTCTTTTATAGCTACTTGAACTTTTTAGTTTGACTAGGGCTAACAGCACAAATATGAAACTATCATAGAAAAATACACTTTATATATTTTTAATATACTTTAAAATAGATGTTTCATGAAACTTTTTACGTTTGGTTTTCTGTTCAAATTTACATATTTAAATGGTTTGCAAAAAAATGGATACTTTGAATGCTTCCAAATATATCCACTGAATGCCAAGAATTTTTAATTGTGAAGTTATATGGTAAATTAAATATGAAAAACTAATAATCCCATAGATAATAAAATGAACTATTGCTGAGAAGATATTAGGTAGCACTACTAACATAAAATGTGAGCATAAAACACTTTAAAAAATAAGAATGGCATTTCTTGAAGTGCTGCCTTAGAGTGGTATATGCCCTGGGGAAGATTGTTTTTATGCCATTATGTCACGTAGACTGTATTAAGCAGTACTTACTGCTAGCAACATGTAATATTGAGCAAATTACCAGAGCCATCCTTTTTATTAACACAACTTGATAAAAAATAAGAAAGCTATTGGTAAAACTATCACATTAATATTCCTTTGAGATTTGAACTATAATTTTATTGCATCCCATGAGGCACAAGAGAAATTTAGGAGGCAGCTGGCAATCAACTCATGTAATTATATTTCCCCCTATGTTTGAATTGTAAGGCAGACTTTTGTTAATAGAACTGGAAATGGATAATATCCTGTTCCCTTCATAGTACATTCAGAGATTCTTGGGCCACAGAGCAGATGCCAAACACAGGATAGAAGTGGTATAATGTGTGTCCATAATCTCCAGTCACAACCTAACAGTAACATGGAAAAGCTAAGGAATTTCAAGGAATAAAGAAAAGTTAAGACATTGTCTAGCAACAACTCAAAATATGAAAACCATGGAAGAACCTGCCAGCAATGAAAAAAGGTGAAATCATTTAAAATTATTTTAGACATAGTTTCTGAGTTTCCAAGTCATCTCAGTAGAAAGACAAAGCTAAGCAGAAATGGGATCATTTTCCATGCATCAGAGGAACAACAGAGGAATAGATGGAAATAAAGGCACAATCTCACAGCATGGAAGTAAAATTTCCATCAGAAATAATTCAAAACTGAATTCCAAATGTAACAGTGATGAAACCTAAGTCTAATATAGTAATAAAGAATTGAGTTGTAATACTGTTCAGTCTTCATTCAGTGTGGTATCCCTGAGATCATTTCTAGCTTTTAATTGATTTCAAGAATTATTGGATAAATAATCTTTATATTCTTCAATTAAAACAGTTTAAGTTCTAGAAACTATATAATATGCATTCATTTTTTAATCTCTGAACCTGAAAATTCAGGTGTTGATTTTCTTGGAAATGGCTCTCAAGAGCAGTAATTAGAGTCAAGACTGCCATTGAGACAGCTCTGATGTAATAAAAAGAATCATAGGAATGTACCTGTCAGTGTTGCTATGAGTATTAAATAAAACAAAGAAATAGTAATACCTAGGACACTCCCTATGTTATTATGGAGGAGAGCGTTTTCATTGAATATTTGCTCAGTCTTATTCTGATTTGTAACATGCCATGAGAACTCTTTCAATAGCAGATAGGACTTGTGTTGGCAATAGTAGGTGGAGCTGTGATAATCTACCCAATTATCTTTGATGAGACTTCTGCGGTAGCTTTGAATGAAATGTACATACATACATACATACACACACATGCACACCTTCCTAGGACTGTGGAAAGAGTTTGGGGAAAATGCTACCTGAGTGATACTTAGGAAGGTTTGGGGCAGGATCACTTTGTGTGCATATAATGTTAGGGTAGTGCACTCTGTCAATGGAATTGACCTAGCCTTTAGTTGAAAGCCATGATGCATGGTGAAATTGGGAGAGTAAGAGGAGGAAAAGACTCAGAAAAGCAGGCTGAAGCTTCTAGATACTTAGCAGCAAGGGTATATATACTAGGCCTGTCATGTTTCAGCCACTAACAGTTTATATTTTCCTGGATGCTATGTTTCTGCCCCACCCCTCTACAGTGTAACAGGAGAAATCTTCCTAAAATATAAAGGTGAAAATTTCAGTCACCTGCTTAAAATCCTTTTAACAGAATAAAGTGTAATTGTCATAAATTGATTGGTATGCATTTGAGAATAGATTTGCCTGAAGCCAGATGGTTCTAGCAGAAAGGATGGTTATTTATATTTCCAACAAGACAAGGCTTTTAACCTACCCCTGTTGATAGGGAAGGAAGAAAATTGATAAATTAGGGAGGGTGTGACCACTCTGAGTTGGGGGGTCCAAGTAGTTCTGATCACTGCTCAGAATTTAGCACACACAGTTTGGCCTCCCGACGGTGACATGGCTCTGTCCTCAATACTTCCTAACATGGGGCTGGTCGCGTGGCAAGAACACAACTAAGATTTGTTGAATGAGTGAAAGAATCTCTCACGAGGAGAATTGAATATTAAATAGTGCCTGAATCCAGAAGGAAGAGCTGTAGAGTTTAGCAGCAAATGATCCTTTAGCTAGGCTACTTTAATGGACCTACTTAAATCCATCAGACGATTAAAAGTGGATAGAAGGAATAGCCAAATAACATGCTTGAAAACATATTTCAGATTTAGGTTGAAAAGAAGTCAGAGACTCTACAAGGAGGTAGCTCTTGGCTCTCTGGTTTATTACAATGTCTACCAGGCTATGTGAACTAAGTCCACAAGAACTAACAATTATTTCATGTAATGACTACTATTTAATGAGCAGCTAGTATATGGTCAGATATTATGCTCAGGGATTTCCCCACATAATCTCACTTACTCTTTACAGTAAATGTGTGAGATTGGTATTATTCTCTCCATTTTTCATATTCCTAAACAGAGGCTCAGAATGATTCTTATCCAGGTGTGCTGGTTTGAATCTGTTATGTATCCCAGAAAAGACCATGTGCTTTTAATCCATTCATGTGGGGGCAGAACTATTGTGGGTGGGACCTTTTGATTAGGTTGTTTCTTAATAATTATGTGACCCAGCCGATTCAAGGTGGGTCTTCATCCCCTTGCTGGAGTCCTCTATGAGAGGATAAAAGACAGATGAAACTCAGAGAGTTTAGAGACACTTAGAAGGAAAACATCCTGGGAGAAGCAAGAAGGACACAGACAAGCTAACAGAGAAATATCCAGAGACATTTGGAGACAGCCATTGAAACCAGGACCCAGGAAAGAAGGACCAGCAGGCATCACCACACACCTTTCTATGTAACAGTGGAACCCCGGATGTCATTGGCCTTTCTTCAAAGAAGGTATCATCCTGTTGATTCCTTAATTGGGACATTTTCATTGCTTTCAAACTGTAAATTTGTAACCTAATGAAACACCATTGAAAAAGCCAATCCATTTCTGCTATGCTGCATTTCAGCAGCTTTAGCAAATTGAAACACCAGCAACTCACATTTAGTAAATATTAAAGCCAGGAGGCAAAGTAATGCCTTTCTGACATCACAGTTTTTTTAAAAGAATGTGGTCTACTTCATTTTGTTAAAACAATGTCGTTCAATGTCCCTTTGCAAACTACTAAGAATTATGCAGAGTCTAAATTACCCAGTCAATGTATTTATCCATTGTAAATTAATTCTTCATACCAGAACAATGTGATATGTATATTTAGGAAAGAAAGGAAACATTTTTAATTCTCATCAATCTCTGAGTAAGTGGGACCATATAAGCTGAGGTTGAAAAGATAGAGATAAAATTGTTTGAGATAACTATTTAATTATTATTGTATACTCACAACTAATTAATTCAACACCAATATAACATTTATTGTATGGATTTCTTTGTTGACTTATGCATGAGTTAGTCTATTCTGCTTACCCCTTTTCAAATTTCTTATTTTTTTATCTGTTCCAAATTTAATACCTACGTGTTAGGTAAAAATTGAATTGCAAGCTGTTTTGAGATATTTTAAACAACATGTTTAAGAGTGTGCTTGAATTTATTTTAAATTCTCAAAATTTTTAAATACTAATCCCACTGTAAACATTTTTCTAACTCCACCTATTTTGGTTACAAAATTTCAATACATTAAATTCACCAGGTAGCTGCTAAAAAGAAAAAAAAAAATTCTTGTGGAAAAATTGTTTTTAGTGAACTTCATTCTCAAACTTAATCTTCTTTTACTGAAACTAGTGCCTTAAAATAATTCCAACGTTTATATACATCATGCGGAATGAAGTACTCTAGGCTCTAGCAATTTCAGGAGTTTAATATTCAAAATGCATAGTACTAAAAGTCGATGCATATTTTAAAAATTTTGTTGCAGATCCATGTGTTACTGCTGAGTTCTTAAAATCATTGCTTTGTTATGCTACTAAAAGTTGGCAAGATGACTTCTTCATGTAATATCCTAAATTTAAAGTGAAAAGGGTGGATATTTGGTTTTCTGAAAATTGTGCAAAGAGATATGCTTAATAGTGTCACTAGAAATATCTGCTATGTTTTCAGAACAAAATGATAAGCCTATAAAATATATTTAGAAAATAATCATTACTAACTCAATATAGATTATTTTTTAAATATGGAGGAGCAAAAATAATAGTATATGCATGTATACATCATTTTGAAATCTATATCTTGCTTACACACAGTAACTATGTTTTATAATCATGTGTCCAAGTCTACATCTGCTTCTTAGTGGCTACATATAACCCATTATATGGATGTAACATAATGTGTTTTTCCAGTCCCAAATTTTTAGATATATATGTAATTAGGTTTCATTTTTCCAATATCATCAATTCTGTAAATTTCTGATTATTTACATAAGATTAATTTTGTAAGTGGAAAAGGTATGAACCTTTTCAAAGTCTTTCTCTATGTATTGCCTTTGTGATATATGAATTAATAATAGGAATCGAAGTCTGTCCCTTCTTTGTATCCTGCAGCATCCAACAGGTCATTCAACAAGACAGGAACAATAGCTCACTTCAGGGCAGTGTGTGACCTCTTTGCAATAGCTCTACTGCAATTTACCATGGCTTTCAGCTATTGCTTGCTGTTAGGCCCTGTGTTGCAAAACCTTAAACTTGATAGTTTTCATTAAGTCACACCTGAGGCATTGGGAGCTGACATATCACAAAATGTTATGCAAATGTGACACCACTAGTATTCAAATGGCTAGTCAGCTTTTGCAGCTGATAAATCCATAATATCTCTCTCCTCCCCTAATTCCCAAAGCAGTTAACCTGAGATCAATTGGTGGTAAATTCATTGCCATTTTCTGTGATGCTGATACCTGTCTGTGTTGGGGATATAAGAACAACTATATTTGGAGAAGGGTTCAATATATGTGACCCCGATTTTCATGTGAAATCTTTTTTCTTATCTCAATCAGATTATAAAATGATGAGATAAAAACGTAAAATAAAAGCTAATTGCCTAGTAATGAACTGTGACAGGAGAGATTAAATTGTACTTGTACATTTTAGAACTCAATTAAACACTACCTGTTATTTCTTAGCTTTTCTAAAATGGTAGCTATATTTTGCTTTTATATAGTTTATAATTTACTTTGGGTAATAACATTATTTAAATTAAAATATAAATGCTTACAGACTCTGAAAACTTTGAAATATGAATTGTAGTCATTTACTTGTTGCTTGTCAGTTGTATTTCCCTTTTATTAGACTTAACAATCCAATATTCCAAATTTCAGGAGTTCATACATTCATTAACAAATATGAGATAGATATTTTCTGAAATGACATATAACATTTATCATTTGTAGTTGTGTTAAAAATTTAATAATTCAGTTATATATATATATACATATTCTATATATACTATACTATCTATATTATATATGCACATATTGTATGTGTATATTATATATGCACATTTTGTCATTTGATTTGTTTATATAGAAGAAAAGTGTTAAAAAGAAAGAACAGATATAATGAAATAATTCATGTGCGATGGAATGATTCATTTATTACTAATAAAATCACTCCAGGTTAAAAAAGATACAAAGGGTCAATAATGATGCTAAATAAAAACTGAAAGACCCTAGTACCTCCCTTGTCCATTGTTAGTTCAAAACCCCGGAGATAACTGAACTAACTTTCTATTTTGACTATTGCTTTGTTCACTGTGATGCTAAATAATAAGCTTATACCTTGGCCTCCTGGTTTTCAGCTTCGAACAAACTGATTACTCCCTTTTAATGTCAGGAACTTAGTTCGTGTTCCCTGACTATCCCCTTTCCTCTTACGGGTTTTGTAAATAATTTTTTTGTTGTTTATCTTTATCATTTTAAATAATGTACCAACACTTCTATTTATTATCCCAATGCAGAAAATTTTGTAAATTGTCTGCAAAGTGGAGTGCAGATATGTCCAGAATAAAGCAGAGCATCAAAGATGATGTGGTAATTAACCTCTCTGATGAAACAGAGACAACTTCATAGAGAGGATCCCAATACACCAAGGCCTTCTATCTGGGAAGCAGAAGGCATGGATGAATCCACTCACCCTGGAAGAGTTGTTAGGTGGTAGGAAAGCCAGCTCCCAGGAGTACTAGCATGCCACCGAGCAGCAGGAGTTTTCACAATAACTAAAAGTACGCAGAAACTTCCATTGCAGCAGAGGGTTTAGATATACTATATCACATCCACATCATGGAAGTTTATGCAGCTCCTAAAATAATAATATGTCTGGAATCAGCAATTATGGTCCATGGATTAACCCACCATCTGTTTTTGTAAATAAAGTTTTATTGGAACACAGACACCAGCATGCATTTATGTATTGTCTGCAGCTGCTTTTGAACTACAGTGGCAGAGCTGAGTATTTGTGACAGAGACTACAGGCCTGAAAAGCTGAAAATAATTATCTTGCCCTTTATAAGGAAAAGTTTTCTCACCCTTGGTTAAAAAAGAAAACAAAATATATTTATTGATACAAAAACATTTCTGGGAGATAGTACTAAGTGAAAAAGGAAGTTATAAAACTCATATTTATTTTGTACCTGAAAATGTGTTTATGTGTAGTAG
The DNA here is from genome assembly GCF_015220235.1 of Choloepus didactylus. Taxonomy (NCBI): domain Eukaryota; kingdom Metazoa; phylum Chordata; class Mammalia; order Pilosa; family Megalonychidae; genus Choloepus; species Choloepus didactylus. The sequence continues at coordinate 14,455,858 of NC_051323.1, read as the reverse complement.
AAGGACAGAGTCCATAATTTTAGCAATGGCTATCTCTATTAGATAGGACTATTCATGACTTCCATTTTGTCATTATTTTCTGTTTTTTAACTTATCTATAAAGGAAATATAATTACTTACATAACCAAAAGCAGCATTTTAAAATAGAAGGTGACCAAAATCATTGAAGCCATTTTTAATCATTGGTTGTAGAGCAGAATTTTCAGGAAAGGAAAATGGGCCCTTTTTGTGTTTCAGTGGTGTGGAGCTCGCCAGCCTCAAAGACTAAGTGTGCCTCATTCAAGCTCAGGGCAGGCCACAAATTATTTCAAGGTTCCGTGAGTTTGATAGCTGTTGTTGAGAAGTGGGACAACTGCTCATTTTCAACTGTGGTTTCACAAGCATGGAGAGACTGTTATTTTCATCTGTGCTCCTTCAATCGAACACAGAGCATCTGTCACAAAACTATTGTCTGACGTAGTAGCAAAGGCTTTTCTCCATCTGAGAAGCCAGCAACTGCTTCAAGAGAGGAGATCTGGCAATTATTAATCAATATGTCAATACCTGTACCAGACCATAATTAATTTCCTTTTAATAACAGTGAGAGAACACCATTGGAAATAATAATTATGGTAATACGCTATGTAGCAATATATTCGTGTGAGTGTGTGTATGAGTGCATGTCTATAGAGATGTGTATATAGTATATATATTTGTGTAAATATAGATATCAAAAGGTTTCTCTCTATTTAGTCCATCATTTGACCTTAAATAGACTCTTAAACTTTAAGTAAGGATGTGAAAATAAACTTGAAGATTCAAATCCCATTTATAATTTATGTTTTTTCATTTTCATTATGAACTTAAGCCTTTTACTGCACAGTTAGCTTTTCACTGGCAAGTATAGGTTTGCAAATACAGCAACAGAAAATCCCATATTATTTGAGGGTATTGCACTGCAGAAAAAATCACTGGACCACTTGAATTCAAATGCATTTGTAAAACATGTCTCTAGATCAATAAATTAGGATACAAGGTTGCAATTTGTTGAACTTTAAAAGCCTGAGCCTTTTTTTATGTCCTTCTCTCTAGGTCACTTTTGTGTTTATTAAGACCCTTTCATTTTCTACTAGTTTCAATGAGGTATGTAAGT